>NW_026575142.1:28390000-28477500 GCF_905146905.1 Nyctereutes procyonoides | reverse complement strand
GCAGGAGTCAGGACAATTTCATTCAGAGGAGACATGTGCTGGAAAAATCCCATAACTGTTTTACTACCATCCATTCAATACTTGTTTAAACTTAGAAATTCATTTTTGTTGTACCTACTTGTGTATTAATGAGACCGGTGATGGTTGATCACCTTACCGACGCTTTTGAAAATTTAGGCACGTGGAAGCATACATTGGAGGCTACGTTTTCCAAAATAATAACTAAATCAAAAGGTTTTTTTTTTTCTTTTTTTGCTTCCCACTTGGGAATGTCAGTTTAATCCGACAAATTGTTGTTCAAAATAAACTAAATGCAAAATGCATCAACCAAAATGGAGTTGGGGAGGGAGTGACCTCCCTAAGGGTGTACAATAATATTAGCAGGATTACAGACCTTTAATTTTTTCAACCTAATTGAATCCAATAGAATTACTGTAGGTTCTTAAGAGTCACCATATCCTGCTGGGCTACTCTCATCTAAATATTGCTAGTTAACCTTGTTTTTCAAAAATACATTGGAAAAAGCTAAATGGAGCCTCTTTCCATAATCAGTTTACATTATGTTGCACACTAACTGTTGATTGCATTTTCCAGAGATGGATTATTTCCCTTCTGCTACCTGAAATGATTTTTTTCAACAATAGCATTCAACTCTGGCTTAAATAGAATAATCTGGTTTTTAAAGCCTTAAACACATTTAAATCATAAGTGAGAACAGATAAGAGCGGAAAGAAAGCAGGAAAAAAGGACCTTGGAATGAATATTAGAACGCTTTCTGGTAGACTGTTTCTATACACCAAGGCAGGCGACTGAATACACGGCGCCCCAGAAAAATGAAGTATTTGAAAGGCTGTGCAACGTGCAGCATATGTTCTGTTATTGAAACTGCTGTAAATCAATACAAAATACAAATTATGTTTGAAGTAATACTTTTAAGAGTTTAACATTCGATTTGCAGCATCTTAATAGGTTCCTCTTGCAGAGACTTCGGAGATGCTCACTTTATTTCCTCCGCCTATGCTGAGAGTATCACGATAGCATGGGGAGCCTGCTGTTGCTATCGGCCGCATCACAAATGTCATAGTAATCTTTAGTCACTTACCCGTTTAGAGTTGTTGTTGTTGTTGTTGTTGTTGTTTTTTAATGTGAATTATGGCTTCTCTTTCCTAACGTGACAAGTACTTTTTAGTAATCCAGCACTATAAAAATAATAATAACCCCCACCCCCCACCCACCCAGGCTTTCCTTTTACCTCCACCTTCCCCCACCCTCATGATTGTTGTTGTTGTTGTTGTTGTTTTTCAATCATGAAACAATTCTAGGCAGCAAGAGTAGTATGTCGCTTGGGCTGAGGCTGGGCTGTTAGCTAAATTAAGCCATTGTGACTCAAAATCCTCCTTTAATAAGGTTCATGCTGTCTACAACTTCATCATTTTCTGCTGAATGATAATTACTTTATTCAATCATGTTCAAGGTTTTAGTGAAAGCTAGCATTGATTGATTAACTTCAATTACCATGCTTACATTTGCATAGATAAAAACTGCTTTTCAATTTGTGAGTGGCACGCCGGTGGAAACCCTGCGCTGATATTTGCATTTCAATGTGAACAGTGAAGAATAAAGGTGGAAGAGAGGTCTGATCAGTGCTAAGCCCTTTCTGCTTCAGTGCTTAAGCATTTTTCCATAAACACTCTTGTTATGATGTTAGTTTGTTCAAACCACTCTGAGGTAACTGATGGAGGCTCCTGTTTACAAGCTTTCGTGACAATTGAACAGTATGGATTAGGGGAAGGGACTCCTGTGGTAGCTCACGGGCCGGCCACCAAGTCACAGAATGAAACCCATCCTGCAGCCTGTCGCGGAAGCTCCCACCTGCCAGCAAGGCTTTGATCAGCCCGGCTACGACCCGACCCGTGGGCTCTAACTTGGTCTGACTTACAATAGCTGGTGCTTTTTTTTTTTTTTTTTTCCTGGAGCAGTCTGCTGGTCTAGGACCCAGTGTTGGGCTTTTATCAGTTTGGTTTTCTGTTTAAATGCAAGGGAGGGTCCAGAATGAAATGAATAAGTCTTTTTCATTCTTACCAAATAGGCCCCATAACAAATATTTACTTATACTGGATTCACTGAATGTTATCAACACGTGTAGTTTAGTAGCCTAATTTTTAGCATGTGTGTAAGACAAGGCCTGCTCTGTTTTCCCGACCCTTTGGGGGTTCGGAGATACAGAGGTGTGGTGTAATTTTCTTTGCCTGTTCTGCATATCACCGTTGAATAAGGGCCATGTTATTCTTATGCCAATCTTGGGTAGTTCAACCTTTATAAGATCACAAAACTCATAACCAGAAACTCTCTGCTTAAACCAGTTTGAGTCTCTCTTTTTTCTTCTTTGAGACAGGCAACTAAGTGGAATACTTCGTCAGCATGAAGCTCAATAACTTTACTGGTGGGTTAATATTTTGATTCTCAATGGTTTTGACACGTAGGGGCACTCGATAAATGTTTTTGGTTATGATATCTTTGAAAGCTAAAGCTCCTGCATGCTCCATGATGTTTCTACTCGAGGACTAGATAGATTTCCCTAAAAGAATAATCTCAGTGCTTAAGTCATTAGGCCAAGGAGGCCATGTCATTGAAAATATATCATCAGATCTGGGGCATCTTGATGGCTCAGTCAGGAGAGCAGGTGACTCTTGATCTTGGGGTCTTGAGTTCAAGCCCCACATTGGGTGTAGAGATACCATCAGATCAAAGTGCAGACTTTTTGTTTTGTTTTGTTGTAGATTTTATTTTTATTTATTCATGAGAGACACAGAGAGAGAGGCAGAGACACAGGCTGAGGGAGAAGCAGGCTCCCTGCGGGGAGCCCGATGCGGGACTCGGTCCTGAGACCCCGGGTTCACGCCCTGAGCCAGAGGCAGGGCAGGCTCAACCGCGAAGCCACCCAGGCGTCCCTCTAGGTGCAGACTTGACATGGACATGCAGCCTTCCATCAAGTAAACTTTAAAATACATAGGAAATTGCTTACACAACTTATATACCAATGCATGTACTGTTTCTATGATCAAGTTTAAAATAATTTGAAGGCTAAATTTCAAGTTTTACAAAAGTTTCTCTTTGCCAAATAAAAAAGCCCCTGGGGGCTTATGTAAACCTTAAAGAATATTTAAAGATAGGATGAAATATCTCTTGCCCAAATCTTACTTGTGACTTTTGTTCCGATCTGGAGCTGTATTATAATTATTCTTTAATTAAATCAGGATATGTATTACAATGCTGCGCCAGTCTCCCAACCCCTGGGACGTGCCGCTGTATGCTATGTGCTGGACCCCTGGCCCCGTCCTTGTGATAGTGGCTCACGGTCGGTCCCAACCGAAAGGTTAGCACCAGGCGTATGGACAACTACGCCAACTGTGCCTCCCCCAGTGTGGAACCTAGGACCATTGCCATTACCGTTGGCCTCCTTATAAGATCAAAGGGGGAACCACATCGTGAGTCCTGCCAAATGTGTATGTATTGCTTGTTAGCCTGCTCTGGTATATTGAATGGGTAGGTCAGATTGGTGGTTTCTCCATAGATACAGCAATTAATAAATTTTTAAACAGAATTTCTTCATTGAAGAATTTCCTTGAGATATAAAAGGAATCAAACAGAGATTGATAAAGCAATTCTTGGATTGACATTTGTGACAAGCAAGGGATTCGTATTTCAACTGAAGTTGCTTTGTCTCATTTCTTGAGGAGTAAGGGTAGGGATGATTAAGGATAAAGGAGTCGTGATAAGAAGACAACCTGGAGAAAAATTGCAGATTCATAAATATAATGGTAAAGAGGTTCCATCAATTCAAACAGTGTAGCCTGAAATGCTATCCACCAAAATGTATATTTTCTTTATAGTCAGTTTTGTAACTGGCATTTAAAAGAATGCTATTTTGAAAACTTAATTGGGATGGATAATTAAGTGTAGAAATACGGAGCCACCTTGGAAGTCAGTGAGATTGTGTTGTCAAACCAGCACATGACACATACGGGTATAGAAGGCAAAAGACCCATTTCCCTAAGAATTTAAATGGGTAAAATAAATCACTAATAATAATTTGTGAAAAGCTTAAACGCTGAGTAGATAGGGGTGAACAAATCACAAGAAATTGTTGTCAAATGTTTTTGTGGGTTAAACAAACATGAATTAGATGCCGTGAACATGGATTTGAGGAAATAGTGCTAAAAACAATGAGTGAACAATCTAGAATTGACTGTATTATTTTTATCCTGAAGAAAATGTTCCTTGGTTTACCCCATAAAGAACTAACCATTTTTTCCACTTTTAAAAATAATTGGGGATCTTTCAACATTTAAAACTTGAAAGGCATACGGTGTTAAATTAAAAGAGCTTAACACTTAACATTCCTAAAAGAGAGCACGTCCTCCTGCTTCGTTTGGCCGTGTGCTCGCCTTCCTTTCTTCATCTCCAGCCTCCCCACAGTGCCCTCTGGGCCTCGGAAAACAGCCTCGTGGGTAACCCCGTGACATGCTCCAGAACTCTTCCGAAAAGGTTTTCAGTGTTGCAAGTCTGAAACATGAATTCCAGTGTTTGTAGGTCCGCTGTCTGAAATTTGGCAGCTCCTTCTGGAAACCTTGGATCGGGCTTCTCTAGAAGCTTCCTCATTCTGCCCTGCTCTTCAACTGCTGGGCTCCCTCTTGCTTTCCATCCCCAGTGCTTTCATTCTCCCTTTGTTTCCATGTCCCTTACATCAGTACCTCTTTCCCCTCAGAAAGTGTCTTTCTTTTTATCTGGTTAATCTTCAGTAACAGGAACCAGCTCTATTGCTACAGAGCAATTTTTCTTTCGATACTGTCACAAAGGTTAAAAAAAAAAAAAAGTCCATAGAAGCCAGATAGTTCCAGTTCCCTTTCAGACATTTAAATTTGATGTGACTATTTATAGATAGCAATATTACACTTAGAGACTAATATTTTCAAGATCCTGGAGAAAATCAGTAATTCTCAGAGTTGAAACAAATTAAAGCTTAAAAAATATCTGGGTGATACCCTGGTGATGGGGTAACTCCTAAAAATTGCTTGACATATGGATGAATAAGTAGTCACTGCAGATCGCGATCACCCTAGAAGCTTCAGAACTCAAAGTCCAGTTATGTGGAAATGGAGTAAAAATTCTTAACACCTATAACTGACCTCTAACAAAAGAAACAGAAAACATAGAAGTGAAACACCTCAGATGAAACTTAAGAAAAATGTGTATTTAAAATGTTTTTAGTTCTCCCTGGTTCCTCATATGAAAACAATGCAATCCCTTAACAGGAATTCAGTAGAAATTCAAATAGTGGTTCCTTTCAGTCAGGACTTAGGGGAAACAGTTACTAACCCCCCCTCTCACCTTTCAACCTTGTTCTTTGAGTTTTCCTTCTCCAGTCCAGACCTAACTTTGAGAGGAGGGAAGGTGGGATGACTCTCTAAAGCAATTGCTCAGAACTAGGAAAAAAGGGTTAAAACTGATAGGATAGTAGCTGTGCTTCCTCCAAATTTATGAGCATCAATATATTAAGTGGAAAAAGTCAGCATCAGGAAACCTGATTTCTGTTTCTCACTTGGCATCACCCTCCTGTGCCCTCCAGCCTAGCAACCTCCTATATATATACATAAAATCATGGGAATGCTGAAAAGTTATAATCGGAGTTATGTAACTGTTTTTGAAAAATCCCTGGTCTCTTCCATCTGTAGCATGGAAAGGTCATTTTCTGGTTTGGTCATTTGCTTCTCGGGGTCACTGTTCAGATGCATCATATATATATATATATATTTTAAAGATTTTTATTTATTTATTCATGAGAGACAGAGAGGCAGACACACAGGCAGAGGGAGAAGCAGGCTTCCTGCAGGGAGCCCGATGCAGGACTCGATCCCGGGTCTCCAGGATCATGCCCTGGGCGGAAAGCAGGCACCAAACTACTGAGCCACCAGGGCTACCCATACATTAGATATTTTAAAGCAAAATTTCCCCGATATTTTAATGATCTTGCTATGGAGAAAACATACTTTTTTGTTCATTTACCCAGCATTAAAATAATTATTTTCCTCTTATCCTTGGAAGAATGTAAGCTTTTAAGAAAGAAATCCAAAAACCACGGGATAGTCAAATGAAGGAATTTTTATGGCAGTGCCAGAAAAAAATTTCCTCCTTCTGTCCATATACCAGATCATTTTTTAAAAATGACATTCAAATGACAATCACATGGCACTGTCTTTGCTGGAGTTGCTATGCACGATGGTGCTAAACTCTGTATTATAATATATGTTGCAGATGGCACCTACAGTGCATTTATGTAGAGATTTTGTCCACCCCTCCAAAAAGATATATTTACTTACAATGATTCAAAACAGATGGATAGACAAATCTGTCTTCGATATTTAATACTAATATATTAATGTGCAAATGACTTATAACAATAGGTTTGTTTTCTAGAGCCTAATGCAATGGTTGCCATAAGAACACAAATTATGTGTACATTTTAATGCATCTATGCTTCATAATTATGCATGGTTGTGTGCTGTTATAATTGACATAAAATATAAAACAGGTCAAAGAGCAGCTATTAAAACTATTTTTCATTTTGCTTCTTGACAGCCGGCAACATTGGTGCCTGGTACATTTAATAGGACCATACATGGAATGCACAGATAGTTATAGAACTATGGCCACATTAGAGAGCTTCAGAATTGTAACCTAATTATTTCAAACATTGTTTTAAGGCTGATGATTTTTTTTGGAAGATCCCTATTTTGAGACCACATAAGTGAAATACTTTAAAATAAAAATAAATGAGGAAGAGGGAAGGGTACCTTGTGTGTGTGTACGTGTGCGTGTGTGTGTGAGAGAGAGGGAGAGAGAGAGAGAAGGTGGGAGAGAGAGAGGAGTAGGACTTTTATTTGAATATAACGAGTCCTTAAATATTTTTTTTTCCTGCTTAGGTACAGTGAAGAGGTAGTCTGCATCGATCTTTTGTACTGATAACTACATGTCTAGTCTGTGAGCTCTCACTCTCTTTTCTTTGTTGTTTTTGTTTTCTGACATACTTAAGAATCATCTGGTTAAATTCTCGTCTCCTAAAGCATCACATAGGAATAGACTCTAGTTTTCTAATTACTTAATCTACTTGCCATCCCGTGAGGGAACTGAACATTAATAATATCTTCGCCTTGGCGGTGAGGGAAGAGAGGCGAAGGGAGGTTAAGTGACTTGCCCACGGGCACTCAGCAAGCCTCGAGAAGGATGGAATTGGAACTCTGAACACCTGCATCTCAGGCATGAGCTCAGGCCCTGCTCCTGCTGCCTCAAACATTTGTAATCCTTCGCAGGGTCGACATCATCTTCATTTTCCTGTAATAAAACCCCAGGCAGCTCTGGGTGAAAGAACTATACCCTGTACAAAATCAACCAATGGCAATACAAATTTGACTTCTAAAAAGTTTCTGTCATTGTACTTTTCAAGTGCATGGATTTGGGGAATGGTAAGACAAAAATGTGAAATTTACACCTAAAGAATAAGGATTTTTTGCTGTCACTGTGATATGGCAACGTGGCTGGTATAGTTTCTCCTTGTTTCAGGATTTTTAATTTAGAAAGATCATTGTTTTTTTAAACAGTTGGGCAAGGACACTTGTTCCTCAGGTACAGAAACCAAAATCTCATACTTTTTTCATGTGTTTTAAGGATATTCCCTTTCTATAAACACTCCGAAAATTAGTGAATAAGGAAGTTAATAGGAAGTTGAGAGGAGCCAGGAAGGAAGAAGGGATAGGGAGGAAAATACAGGCTACGGGAAGCGCTGTCTCCGGGCTGCCATGGATCGTCATTTGGGTCCCCTCTGGTTCTGCCCTAGCCCACTCACCCGCCGCCCCAGCCCTACCCCGCTTAGGCCTGCAGTGCTCAGAAGATGTTCCAGGCACTCAGGGCCCTGGAACTACCACACCCCATGGGGTTTCAAAACCCTAATGCCAACCAGAACTTTCTATTTTCTTATACAGGGTGCTTTAAAGTGCTCCCCTATATGTTGACTTCCTGCCTTCTCAGAGGCAGGGGCACGGTGCACGCAGACCAGACGGAAGCCAGAGGATGGAATTCCAACCAAGGAACCGGATTAAACTTTGGGGGAGGGGTTATCTTTTTGAAAAAGAATTGCTAATAACTTATTCTATAATTATCCTAAGTCTATAAAGTCCTATTTTGTATTTAAAGGCACCTGATGATACTGCCCAGAGAGGGGAGCAAAGGACAGGATAAATGAGCAGCACTGATCTTGGTCCCAAGGGCAACCAGGGTGGCTTATGGCTCAATATGCGTCAGCCCCTGGTCTAAGTGCTTTATGTGTATCAACCCATCTTATCTTCATAACAACTCTGAGGTTGGGGATTGTCGCTGCTGTCGGTGAGGAAGTTGGGGTACAAAGAGATTGGGCGACTATGCTCAAGGTCACAAATGTGGTAGGTGGTGGAGCTGGGATTGCACGTGTGTCTGTTGTTCTCCTTGGTTCAGAGAGCTGAGCATGAGAGTGGCCCAGGCTGCCCGACCCAAGGCATGACAAGCCTAATCTTAAGCACCACCCGCCAGAACTCACCCTAATTTCCCCCAAGAAACACCCCCCAAAATAAAAATGGTTAAGTGGTAGCAAGCATCAGATGAAATGAAAGTAGATCTGTGGGGTGACCTTACGCATAAATATGCATAAATACGAAGAATTTATGCATCTTAATAAAAGAACATACTTGGTTTTCCTGGAAATATAAGGGCTTGTGACCTAACGCTCTTCTTCTGGGAGGGATGTCTACCCATTATTTATTTGTATACAGTCCCAGCCAGATGTCTTTTCTGACTATGAAGCACATAGGAACGAGGAACAAGGGCTGGCTGATGTTTGGTTTGGGGGATGATTGGGTTCTTTGGCGAGAAGCTGCTGCGCGGGGAGGGATTTAGTGGTCCGAGCTGTGTGTCGGCCTCACACAGGGGGGACACGAGGGGACAGCCTTCCGGAAAACAGTCCTATGAACTGTAATGCAAAATGCCAAAAGTCATAAATACTGTGCGCACCACCCGAAGGGTGAAGGGTTCGCGAGCGAGTCGTCAGAGTCACTCCGAGGAGGAGTGTCCAAGGGCCCCGGGCTCCGAGCACACCTCGGGGGGTCGCGCCGAGCTGGAGGAGTCAGCACAGCGGTTCTCAGACCCCCACACCCCCACCCCCGGGCATTCCTCTATTTCTAAAACTCTCCTTCTGTCCGTTCCTTCCTAAGAAGCTATGACGGCGGGGCGCGACTCCAAGCACCTGCCAAGCCCGGCCCCACCTTCGGGCCCAGCGCCCCTCGCCCTGGCTCATGCCGCCCCCGACAGGTGGCTTGTCTCCCCGCGGGCGATGTTCTGGCAGCTCCGACCCCTCTTCACTCTGTTCTCTGCCCCTAAACCCCTGCGTCTTAGAACCTGGCTGCAATGCCACCACCTCTCTCGAAAGCTCTTCTCTTCTTTTCCCCAACTACCTATCCCGGGAAGAAGAACTAAATTACCCCTTCCCCATACTCCACCAAACCGTGGTTATGCCTCTCTTAGAGCAGTCAGCATGCATTATGGTCTTATTATTTCTCCGGCTACACTGATAGAGAATCATGCCCTCCTCGTCAGGGACTTTGGCTTGTTCATCTATTTATTTCCAGTAAGGAGCTTTGCACGCAAGGCCGGGGCGATAGGTGGGTACCCGACCAAGACCAACGGCGGTAGCCTCCTGGCTTACCAGGGGCCTGTCCAGGGATATCCCGAGCACAGTCCTGGCTGGTGCAAGCCTGGGCTTCTGTCCTGTGCAGCCCTGCTGAGACAGGCCAGGGGGCACATTCTGGGCATAGTGAAGGGTATCCATGGAGACCAGAGGGATTTGCCCTGGGCAACACTTGGCTTGGGAGGGGGCACGCTGCCCGGTTCTCTGTGCACTTCCAACACCCCTCAGAACTCTAAACTCCTTCGGAATTTGCACACAGGAGGTTCCGGAGGATCTGTAGAGTGTTTCTGCTTCTCAGCTTTGCATGACGAGACTGCGGAGGCAAGGTTGGAAAGAAGGCAAACATCCCTTTTCTTGCATAAGCATATGCTGGGAACCCTCCCTGGCCTCTAGACAAGGGAAAGAGCCAGGCTAAATGTGTAATGCTAAATGACTTGAGGGAAAAGAAAGAAAATAGATGGCACATTTTATAAAACTGAAACTCGTAGGATGTCTAGGAATTCAAAACACTTTGATGGCCTTAAAAAACTTAACATGGCATTGGTTCAATGTATGTCTATTTTTCCGGTAATGTAAATGGGAATAAAGAGCACTTCTTGTCTCTCCGTGCTGTCCATCCCACTTGTCATTAGCAACACAGGCTTACATTGTAGCCCACATTGTGCCCAGTCACAACTCGGCTTTATAAGCCGCTGAGCAAGCCCAAAGATGGTGAGGTCAGATTGCAGCTTGCGAACGATACTGGGGTGGAGCAGCCGGGGCGGGGTGGGGGGGGTGGGGGCGGGCATCGATGTGAAATGCAATAAAGAGGACGGATCTTCAATAAAATGACAAGAAAGGAAAAGAAAAAAGACTCACATGTCCTACGTTCAGTTATCTTCTCTTGGAACCAAAGTGAGGGAAGGAGGGCAGGAGCTCTTCTTGCTGCCCGTGGTATAAATACTCTGGCACTTGCATACAGGCCCTGGAGAGAGAGGAGCAAAAGGGGCTGTATACTTTTGTTTCTCCAAATATCAAAGGTTACTTAAATAAGAATGAGAAGAGATGAAATGGAAGCTTCTAGTGCTATATTATGTCATTCTACCTGACTCTCATATGGGGACACTCATTTGCCCTGGTTCCTTGGTGAGCATGTTTTCTCATTTCCAATCTCTCGCCCCCATTAAAATAAAGCCAAGCCAAGCTTGAAGTACAAATGAAAGTAGGGAAGAAAAAAGTAAAAGAGTGTGTATTTGGATGGTTTTTGAATTTTATAATTTTCTTGTCACAACTTTCAATTAACGATTTAGCATTATACAAATTTAAAAAAACTTTATTCAAAAAGTATAAGAGGAATGCTAAGTATATCTGAAATCCCACTGTTGGGAGGTAATTGCAACTAATATTTTGGTGACCATTTCTGCAATATATCACTTTTCCACACATATTTATATATGGAAATACATATATCATTGCACCATGCATGCTGTTCTTATCACGGGTACTTATTTACTTTATTAGTTTTCCCTAACTATGCTTTGCATATCTACCCTTTACAATATGTTTCTCAAGAAGTACTTATTACTACTCTTTAATACTAGGCAAGTAATAGCTTATTGGTTCTTCAGTTTGAATGTTAAACATTTCTAGCGTATTTATTAACCATTTGGATTAATTCCTGTTTGGATTATCTATTTATATCCTTCACCCATTTTTTTTAATTGGAATTGGTTGGTTTAAAAAATTAACCTGAATCAGATCATCTTTTATGCTGTAGGAGTGTTGACAATACTGACTCCATCTTTGGCCCTCCATCTTGTTCATGCCCACCTAATGACCTGCCTCAGGGCCACTTGTTCCAGGCCCCTTGGAGGTTAATGTATGCCCTGACCGGAATGTGCGACGGCTTGTTCTGATCTTTGCTAAAGTGGAGCCTTCCGTGCACTCAGGAGATGCCACTTTAGATAACTAGTAGAAATGACTGGTGCACAAATGGCACCACTTTATGTAACTATCTTTTGTCCTCACCACAGTGATTCCCTCACTCTATAAAAGCTGTGGGTTAAAGTCTAGCCAGGGCTGGGGAATAGCTGTGAACTACCTGAATTGTCTGTCCTCAGGCCTCTCACACCCCGTTCCCCACCCCCCCACATCTGTAAGTTACTCTGAACAAACCTCTGTGAACGTATGGAGGGTCTTGGTTTGTTTTTTAGTCTCAAAGTGCCTTCTCAGTCTGAAGGATACTTTATTGACCCTCCTCCACCTTTCAACATAGCATTCAAAGACTTTTTTTTTCCAATAAAAGTGTATTTTAACTTTATGAAGTCACATATGTCTTTTACAGTTTGTAGTCTCCCTGTCTTTGTTATAGAGCTCTCCAACCCGTAGTTTATATTTATTCACTCCAAGCATGTTATTGTTTTCTGCTTTACATGTAAATCTTTAATCCATCTGGAGTTTATTTTTGTATATGTGGTGAGGTAGGGATCCACCTTTATTTTTTCAGTTGAGTAGCCAGTTATGACAGTACCATTTATTAACTTAAGACACATATTTCACAGTGAAATAAAATATAGTGGGATATTTTGTATATCAGGTTTATTTCTTCACTCTCTATTCAACTCCAGTGATCTATCTTTCTATTCTCAAGTCAAGAAAATGCTTGTTTGGATATAAAGGCTTTACATGTTTTATTATCTAGAAAAATGTGTCCTCCCTCACTACTCTTTTTCATAATTAACTCTAATATTTGAAGGCATCTACTCTTCCAAAAGAAATTTGGTTAAAATAAGCTCTTTTGGAAAAAAAAAAAAGAAAGAAAAAGAAGCTCTTTTGAGATTCTAACTGGAATTGCATGAGATGTATAAATTAGCTTTGGGGGAAGTAACATTTCAGTGGTACATTCTTCCCTTCAAAATAATTTTAATGATGTGAGCCCTTTATGTGAAGCTATATAAACTTTCTCAGGCCCATCTTTACAATCTTATATAAAATAATTAAAAACAGAAAACTAAATGAGCTTCTTTTCAAAGCTATTAAACATTTGAGAAAAACTCTGACCCCTGTGTCCCAGCTGGAACAACAGTCTGGTCATAGGAAATTATATCAAGTAGAGGAGAAAAGGGAGTTGCTCAGGTGTAAAGCATAGATCCTGTCTACATATCTTCTAAGTCTAGTTTTAAACTTATACTCAAAAATCTTAATTTTTTTTTTTTAGCAGAAGCCACATTCCCTTCAAAACTCTATTGGATCTTGTGACTTTCTGACTTCAGCATTCATAACACTTAACACAAAGTTAAGTTTCAGATGCTCTACTTCGCATGATTTCTTCATTGGACAGCTTTGAACATAACATTTTTATTATGGTTCTTTCCATTACAAAAGTTATATGTGGTTATTGCAAAAATCTAAAGATTATGGAAATATCCTAATTGTGGAAAAAATAACTACAGCTTGATCACTTTTCTAGTTTTTTTTTTTTTTAAGAAATTTTTTTTTAATTTTTTTAATTTTTATTTATTTATGATAGGCACACAGTGAGAGAGAGAGAGGCAGAGACACAGGCAGAGGGAGAAGCAGGCTCCATGCACCGGGATCCTGACGTGGGATTCGATCCCGGGTCTACAGGATCGCGCCCTGGGCCAAAGGCAGGCGCTAAACCGCTGCGCCACCCAGGGATCCCTAGTTTTTTTTTTTAATTCAACATAAGATTACACTGTATTTGCTCTACCTACCATTTTCACTTACCCACATACCTTTGTCAGTGCATATAGATATTTCTTAATTTTTAAATTTTTAAAAAAGATTTTGTTTACTTATTCATAAGAGACACAGAGAGAAAGAGAGAGAGAGGCAGAAACACAGGCAGAGGGAGAAGCAGTCTCCATCCAGGGAGCCCAACGGGAGACTCGATCCCAGGTCTCTAGCATCAGGCCCCGGGCCGAAGGCGGCGCTAAACCGCTGAGCCACCCAGGCTGCCCGATTTTTCTTATTTTTGATAGCTATATACTATTCTGTAATATGTAAGAAGCCATAATGTATTTACTCAGTCTTTTATTATGTATAGTGGAATTCTTTCCAAATCTATGCTAAAATAAATATTTTCATGTACTTGTGTGAATATTTTTAGGAAAATTAGAAGTGATAATCCTTTACCAAAGGACTGACACATTTAAATCTTAATTAAATTTGTATTGCCATTTGACAGGCATCTCCACCAACAGTGTATTATAGTGCTGTTTTATAAAAACCATTAGCAGGTGTAGGTTCTGAAAAACTCCAGAACTCTTTACTCATCCATCCTTCAAATAGTTGGAAATGTTTTGCCATAGACAATAGAACAGCAGCCTGAGTAGATTAGATTGCCTTCTCAATCATTCCTTCTAGAAGTTACTATCTTAGGAATTCAGCAGGATGACGTTGGAAATATTCCTGCTGATTTTCAGAATTCCGTCCTCATTATTAAAAAAAAAAAATACAACTAGCCCTCCATTTTCAGACCTAAACTTGAGGTGGTTTGTCTACCTGGATGATGATTTGAGCTCCTTCAGTTCCCACTGTTTCATCTGTTGAAGTCAAATATGTTCCTTGGTGGGATGGCTGAGTTCAAAGTCAGTCTGTCCAAAATGAACCCATGTTTCCCTCAAACTCGTTAATCCTTCAAATCGCTTTCATTTTGGAGAATGGCACCAATATCACTACCAGCATTGGTTGCTCTAGCCTAAAACAGTTCTCTTGAATGCCTCCATTCCCTCTTCTCTACCATCTAATCCATCTAGAGCTGACTCTACCCCAAATATGTCTCAAGTTTAACTTCTCTCCATCTGCATTAGCCCTTCCCTTAAAACCCTCAGATAGTTTGCCATTGTGTTTAGAATCAAATTCATAGGAGTGCCTGGGGGGCTCAGTGGTTGAGCATCTGTCTTCTGCTCAGGGCATAGAGTCTTGCATTGGGCTTCCCGCAGAGAGCCTGCTTCTCCTTCTGCCTGTGTCTTTGCCCTTCTTGAAGTGTCTCTCATGAATAAATAAATAAAATACATTTTTAAAAAGAATCAAATTCATAAACTCAAAATAGCCTCGTTTCTTTTTTTGTTTTTGTTTTTGTTTGTCGTACAATTTCCCCACTCATTACCACTCATCCCAAATTCCATGTATTTATCAAACATTTCAAGGTTTTTCTTTCCTCAGGACTTTGACTTACTGCTTTCTCTACCTGGTTCACAGTTTCCCTGCTTTCTGCATATGACTGACTCCACCTCATCATTTAGGTCACTGATCAGAGGTCACATCTTCGGAGAGGCCTTCTCTGACCCTCCATCTAAAACGGCCCCTCCCCATCCTGCACTTACCACAAGCTGAGAGTTTCTCGTGCATGTATGTTTCAATTGTTTGTCTCCTTCTCTCCCCTAAGTTCTGAATGGAAGGTCTATTGCAGCAGGGACTTTGTCTTCGTTGTTCACACATGTATGTCCTATGCCTGTAATAGCAACTGGCTCCCAGAAAGCCTCCCCAAAATATTGATTTCATGAGTGAATTCCTGAGGCCAGGCTTGTGGCCGTGGCTTTCACGGAAGACTTGGCTCCCCTACTTCTCTGCTTGAAACACGACACGTTGAGACACAGGGATCTGAGTGTGCTACATCTATCTGATGGCTGGGGTCTTGATGCCTCTGCTGGGTTTGTAGAGCAGAGAAAGTAAGTTAGATCCAGAATCTAGAACTCATACCCACTTACAATAGTCTAATAGTCGTTGACAGCATTGTGCAGATGAAACTAGTTGGAGTTTCTATTGAAAACTTTGGACTTCTTGTGTTCTTAATGAGTTTAAACTTGGGGATTTTTGCGTAATTCTTCATCAAGGTATAATTTTCTTTTTTTTTTTTTAAAGATTTTATTTATTCATGAGAGACACAGAGAGACAGAGGCAGAGACATAGGCAGAGGGAGGAGCAGGCTCCACGCAGGGAGCCTGATGTGGGACTTGATCCTGGGACCCCAGGATCATGCCCTGGGCCAAAGGCAGGCACTAAACCACTGAGCCACCCAGGCATCCCAAGGTATAATTTTCATACAGTAAAATGCGCAAAGGGTACATTTCAATGAAATTGTATAGATCTATACCCAAGGAACCCAATCTAGATCAAGATATGGGGACTTCGGGATCCCTGGGTGGCGCAGCGGTTTGGCGCCTGCCTTTGGCCCAGGGCACGATCCTGGAGACCCAGGATCGAGTCCCACATCAGGCTCCCGGTGCATGGAGCCTGCTTCTCCCTCTGCCTGTGTCTCTGCCTCTCTCTCTCTCTCTGTGTGCCTATCATAAATTAAAAAAAAAAAAAGATATGGGGACTTCCACCATTCTAGAAGGTGCCCTTATACCTCTCCTCTGTCAATACTCATTTACCAGAGGTAACCAATATTCCGGTTTCTACCATTAAGGATTAAAATGGTCTGTTCCTAAACATCTTATAAATAGAATCATAACTGCCCACTGTTTGTGTCTGACTTCTTTCACTTAACCTAACATCTGTAAGATTCATTGATGTTGCTATCTGCTGCAAGGTACATACTCCTCTTTGTGTGCTAGCGGTAGCCTGGGATTACTTTGGGTTTACTCCAAAGCACAACTTTAACTTTTGCAGTTCAAGCTTCTTAAAAACCTAGAGTGGTGACGGGGCAACAGTCTCAGTCTCTGTTAAGGGATTTGAATACCATTCTTATGGAATGTATACGGAGAGCATTGAGCGAGGCAATTATCTTAATCCAACTGAAATAGTTGGTCACAGTATACATTAGATGAGCATCTTGAGTCAAACTTGAACATGCAGTCAACCTGAACAAAATGAGCTCAGTCACAGAGGGCCAGATTTCTTAATTAGTTCTCAGTGGCAAGAAGATTTTGTTTCCAAAAGTCAAGTAGGAATTCTACAAGTGACACAATTCAAGAAGACTTCGTAAGGGTGAATTAAACCTGGCCTCCCACTGTCATCTGCAGCGTCTGAAACCATATTCATTTATTTCTCACTGTTAGTGTTCTTAGAAGCACCGATATGCTATAATAAAAAAGCAACGGCTAACTTTAAGGTGGTATTATTGAATTAAGTGATACAGTGCCGCCCCCTCTGCTTGACCTTTAGCAGGTTGCTGTCGCCTCTCTTTATCTTTTTCTCCATTCTCCCTTCTTTTGGTTTCTCTCAAAAGGGAAATCTAAAATTCATGAATCCATCTTAAGGCATCTTATTCAATAAATCCTTTTACACAAACATATTTTTTAAAATAGGAAGAATTTTAAAAGGCAAGAAATAAATATGAATATATTTTGTTTTTATTTGTTTGGTTTAGTTTCATTTGATGTAGGGTAAATTATCTGTAGTTTAAAGGCTGTATTTATAAATGTTAGGAACAGAATGTGGTGATACAATGTGTTGACACTTTTTTCTTATTACTATTGCTGTTAATAATGAATGCAAGCCGCCTCTTCCAAAGCGCAAACACACACCTCCTGAAACTTCACTGGGGAGATAGCAATCCATTGATGGTTAATGCTGCAAGGGGCCAAATCTTTCCATCTTCAGTTACACACATGGGGATCTTCCTTCTTAGATTTCCTTCATTCCAGTCTTATTTTGATAAGGTGAAAAATTGCTATGATTTGTTGTGGTAGGCTATCATAATAGCAGCAGCATCTCCTATGCCCGTTAAAAGAAGAATCACAGATAAAGACAATTTAGTGAGCATTAAATATTACTCTCAATTTCATATTTTTCTGAGGATTGGAATTTTTAGTACTAAGTTTTCAGGTGACTGGGATTTAGCTTCAGATTTCGGTCTCATAATTTAATTGAATTATGCAGAGGAGTTACATTTCTCTGCATTGAAAATATCCATTCCTTTAGTACTGATGGGTCAGGTGACCCAAATAATTTGATTTCCTTTTGCCTAAGTATTGAAAATGAATCATTCTTGTTCAGAGGGCTTGAAACCAAACATAAGTAAAATTTTTAGAGAGAAACAAAAGTTGTAGCTGTATTTTTCATCAGTACTTACTTGGCAATAAATTCAGAAAAGACTTTGGAATTTATTGAAAAATAGTTAATATTAACTCGAGTTATTTTTTCATTGCAAAGCATCTTACTTTGAGAACAAAAAGCTCATAAGGCTGTTTATATTTCTTCAATCTAAGGTGGAAATATGAATGAAAGAGTTGAGCTTGAGGAAGCTCTTCCCAACCTAACAGGTAGCAGAACAAAATAATTATAGGTATCCATTACAAATCATACTTCGCATCTAGAAAAGAAAGTCGCATGTCAAAATAAAGCTGCATATTTCCCTTCTGGTTTAATCTCAGCTTTCTCTCCTTGCCATCTGTTTGGTAAATGTGACTGTGCGTGATATCCCTCTACCTCCAAGCCTTAACCACGTGCCCGATTTCCTGCTCCCTGCAAATGCAATTCTTCCTAACAGATCATGCCTTCCACTCCATGAGAAACAGATAAGCAAGCCAGAAGAAAATTGGGGGGCTACTACTGCCCCAAGCTGAACCATCTGAGCACCAAAATAGAGTAACTGCAATTGATTTACACAGTGTAGTCTATAAAAACCTATGAACTTATAATGATGCTTTTTAAAAAGCAAACAACAACACAAAATCCCCTATTGCTACTATTAGAAATGACTTTAACATCCACTCCGTATTCTGAATTGTCACAGTTTAAAGGAAAGATTCAAGCATTTACCTTCCCTTTCCAGTAGACCCTCTCTTTCAGGGTAACCACAGAACTAAGCTAATGAGGGAATGTTCTTCCTTGCAAAACAATGCAAGCTAACAAGTTTGGAGGAAACGATCTAAAATACATCAACAAGAAAAGCAAAATATTAATGATTTTAAAATCTAGAACACATTAGATTATGATATATGGGTGTTCATTAAATAGTTCTCTCATATTTTCCGTGTATATGAAAAATTTCAAAATTGAAAAAGAAAAACAAGCAATATTCGCCATTATGCCAACAAGCGGATCATAAAATGATAAACCTGGTAACTTGGATTAGAGAGAAATGATTTTATAAAACATCCTTTTGATATTCAGAAACCACAATTAAAATTACCAGCCCCATTTAAAAGAGTTTCTTCAGGGGGAAGAAGGAGGGATAAAGGCCTAGACAAAACCAGTTTTCCCCCTAATCCAGTAAATCAAGGAAACATCTATTCCCAATTGCAATCACGTCAAAACACTTTCAGCAAGGAAGGACAAATGTGTCTCGACAGGCATTTCTCCACAGGGTAACAAACTCAACAGAACCCACAGTAATAAAAGATCTCTCAATGATATCTTAGACTTATACCCATCTTTTGTGTCAATAAGAGCAAACCGAGGGGATGCATTCTTTACCGTCTGTTTGGTCTGCATCCGTAGCAGAAATGACAGGCACAGTCAGAGGTCTAGTGCCTTGCAAAGTGTTTGCTGGAAGGTAGCTACAAATTCGGCATTGCTAACAACTCAATTTTAAACTTGAGCAGTTTCCTCCAAGAAAACAGAAAAAGTGGCCTCCTTCTCTAAAAAGTAGAGGGAATGAGGGTAAGAGGGAATATATTTAGTGTATTACCTGTATGTATATTATATATTTATTTTTTAAAGACTATGGCAAAAGATTATAACATCTTCTTAAAAAATACAACTTAATTCTTATATAGACAGCATTGTTTAGTGAGTCCAAGATTTATGCAGAATCCTAAATTAAGTGCTAGTGGGAATCTAGTTACAAAGGAAAGATTAGAGTTATAATCTTTGTTGAGAAATTTAATCAACTTTGTGATTATTTTAAAAATGTTTTGAACATATTTCAGAGCAATTGTATTAGTAGTTTTTGAATCCTCTAACCTTTTTATATCTTCATAAATGCAATAGTTTAACTTGTTTTTTTCCCACAAATATTCCTATTCCCCTGTATTATTTAATAAATAATCCAGGTGCTTTCCATTGGTAGATGGTATTTTTTTTAAATCATATATTGTAGGCACACCAGTGACTGTTGCTTTACTCTTTCCTCCTTATCACAGTGTTTTAGTTAGCTAAGCTTTATAAGATTTTAATGTCGAATAAAGTAAATAATCTCTTTGTTTATTTATCCAGATGAAATCCTAAGTCATTTTGATGATTTCTCTCAAAATTGGATTTTTAAAAGTTTGGTTTGCATTAAATATATTGATTTGGGGACTGATAAATATAAAAGATGAAAAATCTTTTTTAAAAATATGTACAGGGCAGCCCGGGTGGCTCAGCGGTTAAGCGCCGCTTTCAGCCCAGGGCGTGATCCTGGAGCCCCGGGATCGAGTCCCACGTCGGGCTCCCTGCATGGAGCCTACTCCTCCCTCTGCCTGTGTTTCTGTCTCTGTCTCTCGATCAAATAAATAAAACCTTAAAAAAAAAAGTAAAATATGTACAAATGTATGCATTTATCTATAAGTACGTGTATTTATCTAGATGCATGTGTATCTATTTATATACATTTGTTTGGAAAGACGTAGACGTGTATTGAGATACTGACGGGCTCCTAAGACGTTTGTCCAGGCTCGGATCCCACCTCGATGTCTTCATTAGGGAAAATGTGGGAAAAAATACAAAGTACCCTTCTGCTCACGCCGCGCTCAAGTCCGGTGTAGTCAGGGGTCAGCAGGTGGGCAGGAGCCCAGGGACCCGCGCGGCCTTCGAGGGCTTATTTGGGCGTCGGGGTCCTGCAGTGCCCGTCGCTGCGGGGCCGGGGGCTTCGGGTCCAAGGAAACCGGACTGACGTTACCCCGCGGACCCTTCAGCCCCGCGGGGCCGCGAAGCCGGGCGAGCAGCCTCCGCAGAGAAGGCGGCGCCGGCCGGGGCCCTCGGGAGGCTGCGGGGGGTGCGGGAGACCTGGGAGGTCCGGCAGCCAGTGCCCCACCGCGGCCTCCACCACCACCCCGCGGGGCCGAGCGCGGCCGCCCTGAGCCCCGCTGCCCTGAGCACCCTGAGACCCCCCCGACCTGAGCACCCTGAGCCCTCGCCTCCTTGAGCACCCCCGCCCTGAGCACCCCAGCCCTGAGCATCCTGAGCCCCGCCGCCCTGAGCACCCCTGCCCTGAGCATCCTGAGCCCTGCTGCCCTGAGCGCCCCCGCCCTGAGCACCCTGAGCCACCCCCCCGCCCTTAGCACCCCTGCCCTGAGCACCCTGAGCCCCGCCGCCATGAGCACCCTGAGCACACCCGCCCTGAGCACCCCCGTCCTGAGCGCCCTGAGCCCCGCCGCCATGAGCACCTTGAGCACCCCCGCCCTGAGCACCTCCGCCCTGAGCACCCTCCGCCCAGCCGCCCTGAGCACCCTGAGCACCCCTGCCCTGAGCACCCCCGCCCTGAGCACCCTGAGCCCCGCCACCCCGAGCACCCCCGCCCCGAGCCCCGCCGCCCTCCCCGCTGCGGCCCCGCCGCCCACCCCCGCGCCCCTCGGCGTCCTCGCCGCGGCCCTGCCACCTGCCCCGACGCTTCCCGCCCGCAGGGTGCGCCCCCCCCCCGCCCGGCCCCGCGGTCCACACCTCTGCGGCCCTGACCCCGGTGACCTCCCTCCCGGGTCCTCCACGGGCGCACGGCGGCCGGCTGCGGGGACAGGAACGTCCGCCTGTGTTTTGGGTGAGACGAGCTCCACCGGCCCGTGACTCGGGAAACACCGCTGCGCGAGCCCCGCACCGCCAACGTGTCTCCTTGGGAAACAAGGGGCAAGCTCTGGGTAACCCAAGCTTTCTGTTTGGCTGTTTTGTTTTGTTTAAGATCTTATTTATTTATTCATGAGAGAGAGAGAGAGAGAGAGAGAGAGAGAGAGAGAGAGAGAGAGAGAGAAGCAAAGACACAGGCAGAGGGAGAAGCAGGCTCCATGCGGGGAGCCCGACGTGGGCCTCGACCCGGGGCTGCAGGATCACGCCCTGGGCCAAAGGCCGCACTAATCCGCGGGGCCACTCAGGGCCCCCACCCCCTGTTTTTATTATCATTATTGTGCATGGAACATCCTGGCTGAACTTGAGTTCCTGTCTACTAATGTAGTATCTATTTAATTTTAAGAAATGAAAGCACATTATGCTTCCCTGACCAACACGAGGCAACCCTAGTTGGGGCAGAGGGTTAAGCGCCCGCCACGCGTATGAAGGGGATGCTCCGTAGGGAACGCGTGGAGGCCACCCGACGTGGAGACGAGCTCCCTGGTTACACAGTTGTCCGTTTTCCCTACCGCTGAAAACAGACTGTTTTCAAACACAGCACACGGTCCATAAAATTTTGATTCGACTATTTTTAAATAAAATACATTCCTGATTGCAAACTTTAAAAAGCCCTAAAAATTAGTTTAGTTTCTTAATTTACATTTCAGTTTTCAGTTCCTTAAATCGAATTGGTCAAAACTGCACTATTTTTCTATAAACCGGCAGAAACATTTAAGTGCCATAAAACTCAGAATTCTTAACCACTCTTTTATTGAGCAGTGCTCCTTAAGTGATGACATCCATTGTCAAAGGCATCTTCCAAAAAATACGGCAATTTTTGAAAGAGAAACGAGATTGTCTTTTTAAGTAATATAACCCCTGTGCAATTTTCTGTTTTTTGACCCTTTTTATTTCCTGAGGGTTTTAAGTAAAGACCTCCAATTTAAAACCTGTTATTCTGTAGGAGCTGCTTTTCCCCCTCCCCCAACGGTAACCTTGCTGTAATCTCTGCCCTGTTATTTTCTGACTTTTCCACTTTGCTTAGCACGGAGCTGTACCCAAGATATAACCAGAATATGTGAGTGTGTGACATACAATAGTTAGAGCAGACAGTGATTTAAAATGTATTAAATATCAACCTATTTTTGCTTTTATACTGCCACAATTCAAAGGATTTTTTCTTACTGGTTTTTTAACTGTATAGATTGTCATGAAGCTAAATTTAAATGGTGAGGTTGTCTCAGAAGTAATTATTAATTAATTGTTACTGTATAGCCTCAAGAGCCTGGCCTTCTATTAATAGTGTGAAAAGATCATATCAATCGAGAGGAGATTTGTTTCTTGAGCTTGGAGAAAATGCTCAGTTTTACTCAAATAGATACATGCAGCCCAGAAGGTAAACTCTGATCACGTCCCATTCTGGTCATCTTTGCTTGTTCGAGAAGGCTTGTTGAAAGAGAAGAACCATCAGTGTTTTAAAACAGTGATCTTCAAACTAGGGTGCACAAAAACTTTCCAGGGGGAACATGGCTATAAATAATTGTTAAGGGAATCAGTTTTCAGTTCTAACAATTCTGTATGCTCTCTTTCCCCATACTTTGAGAAATTACTAATGCCCCTGCTCCTGTCCCTCTTTCCCTTTTCACACTTCTCCAAAGAACAGCTTATCACCTATTTGGAATTTTACAATGGGGCTCCGCTCTAAGTGCAAACCCCCTACTACCAAACAGGGGTCAACTGGACAGTTTCTTTAACCAAGGCCTCACAAGCAACCCACATGACTTTTTAAAGTTAAATTTTCATTTTAATTCCAGTATAGTTAACAAAATTAGTTTCAAGATGCAATATAGTGGTTCAACACTTCTGCACATCACCTGATGCTCATCACAACAAGTGCCCTACTTAATCCTCATCACCTGTTTCACCCATTTCCCCCCACCCCTCCCTCTGGTTACCATCAGTGTGTTCTCTACAGTTTCTTGGTTTATCTGTCTCTTTCTCTTTTTTTCTCTTGCTCATTTGTTTTGTTTCTTAAATTCCACGTGTGAAATCATATGGCATTTGTCTTTCTCTGACTTACTTCGCTTAGCATAATACCCTCTAGCTCCAACCGTGTTATTGCAGCAACCCAAATAATTTATTAAGAGATGGATTTACAAAACAAATCTTACTTCTTAGGATTACTGCTTATCAACATTTATGGAGTGTTTTTGAGGTTTCAATAAATTGTTTACTAATAACAAAAGTAAGAGGAACTTGACTCAGAAATATTTTAATTGTCTGCATTACGTGGATTATAATATTATTATTTTAACTATTTTAACTTTACGACCACAAGAAATTTTAAAAATTTAAAAACTGAATTTTATATATATGTGAAAATAATTGCAGAGAACCATGATAGTACAATCAATAAGATATTTTCAAGCATAAAACATATTACTTTAGGATAATATTCCATAGGGAAAGTGAAATGAAAATACTCTCCACTAAAAAAAATTTAGAGGAGAAAGATATAAAATTTCCAACTGTTTATTTTCTTAATGGATAATTATGGGCCTGTAATTGTTATGATATTTCAAAAACATCTAAAAGAGTGGCTGAATATTTTATTTTAAAAATATCAATATTTATAATATGCCAAAAATGACATCTTTTGCAATTAATCATGGAAAAATATTATATGTCAAAAATGTTCTAGAGTGTGCATAATTAAACTTCATTTGGCAATACTAGAATGAAATGTTTGAAAAACCTCTGTCCTAAAAAATAGTTTCTGCTTGGTAGTGAACTCGTGTCTTCTAATATTAAAAATACCTGGTTCTACTGATATATATTGCAATATTACCTCATGGTAAAACAAGAGAAAGTTCTTACGGAGTGTTTCAGGGGTCCACAGCTAATCTAAGTCTATATCAAAGGATTTGGGAGAATAATTCATCAATGAGTTTGGAGAACATGGATTACTTTTCCACTTTTAGTCATTTCAGCAGGATGTAATAAACTGCTTTCTTTCTAAATACAGGTTTACCCTGCTGGTTCTTGCTAGTTAGGGGTTGCTGGTTGCTAGTTTCCTGTTGCCACTTTTAGTTTTAGAGTGACAGCTTTGCTCAATTTATCCATCACAACAATACCACGTTTTGGGGTCAAATGAGCAGCCGCTGTGGACAAGCCTGAAAGCAGGGTGTTACTGGAGACAGGTTGTGAACTAGAAAATGTAACTTTCCAAATCTCTCCACTGAAAACACAAGTCATTATCAACCTGCTGCTCAGCATCCTATCATGTCAATTTGTAGAAAGAAATCAAAGACCATGGATGCTTGCTGAGAGGAAAATAATAAATGACATCTCTAGAAAATAATTGGTATATATATATACATATATGTGTGTGTGTATATATGTGTGTGTATATATATATATATATATACATATATATATTTCCTTATATAGTTCCTTCTTAGCCATCTTGGACAATAGGTGTAATTCAGAAGAGAATGAAAATATATGGCTTTATGCAAATGCTACAAGATAAATGGGATTCTTTAAGATTAACAATACTTTTTGAAATTTAAGGGGAAAAAAATCTGCCTCAACATGAATGGTAGAGATTCAGTTCCCTCAGTTAGCATTCCCCATAAAATGGAACACCCAGGAAAGAGAAGAAAAGAGAAGTTTCTGGGGCCTGGAATAATTTGATGGACTTTTGTGAGGCTTGATCTGGCTACAAATTAAAACAATCAGAATTTTGTTTGGGAATGTGGGAATGAGAAAAGATTGAAAATTGAAAACTTTTAAATGTTCCAAAAGTAATGAAGAGCTCTAATTGTAGAAAGAATACAAGAAGTTGATTATGTCACAAGAAATGATGCTAGCTGCGGGATGGAGAATAGACCAGAAGGGGCCATAGAAGAAATAGGAAGGCTTTCTGGGAAGGGTGACCATAGATTATTCTAGGGTGGTGGTAGCAGTGGAAAAGGAGAGGAATGGAAAGATTCTAAAGCCATTTGAGAGCTAAAATGGAAGGAAACTGATGATGAACAGTAAGTGAAAGGGATGTGAGAAGAAAGGACACATCGGAAGTTACTGTTAGGGTTTGGTCTTGAAAATCTCTAAGTTGCTTTTAAAAATTATTTTCCTGGGGCTCCTGGTGGCTTAGTTGGTTAAGTGCCCAGCTCTTGATCTTGGCTCAGGTCATGATCTCAGGGTCATGAAATCGAGCCTCTGTTGGGCTCCATGCTCAGCAGGGAGTCTGCTTGAGATTCTCTCTCTCCCTCTCCCTCTGCCCCTTTGCTGTGCATGTGCACTCTCTTTCCAAAAAAATTGTTTTCCCTATAGGTAGCCTAAACATTCTTGTAAACATTTTTTTTAATCTTTTATTTATTTATTTATTCATGAGAGACACACAAAGAGAGAGCAGAGGCACAAGCAAGCTCCATGCAGGGAGCCCGATGTGGGACTCGATTCCAGGACTCCCGGATCACGCCCTGGGCCAAAGGCAGGTGCTCAACCGCTGAGCCACCCAGGCGTCCCGTTGTAAACATGGTCAAATCAGATGCATAGTAGGTCTTTTGGGTAAAGATAACTTCAGAGGATATGCATCTGAATGTTTGCAGATTATGTCACATTCTCTCAATCGGTGGCTTTACAGTGTAGAGTTCTAGACACACTCCATGATGAAGTGGAAAGAAAGGTAAGTTAATACTTTAATTATAAATTAATTAATACATGCAAGTTGTAGTGTAGTTTCTGTCATATGACCACATTTAAATGAAATTCTATAGCACTCTGTGTATGAACACCCAACTGTCTGTAGCTGTGTGGAAAAGCTCTTAAAAAAAAAAGATTTTATTTATTTATTCATGAGAAACACAGAGAGAGAGGCAGAGACACAGGCAGAGGGAGAAGCAGGCTCCTCGTAGGGAGCCCCATGTGGGACTCGATCTCAGGACCCTCAGGATCATGACCTGAGTCACAGGCAGACGCTCAACCACTGAGCCACCCAAGTGCCCGCATGTGGAAAAGTCCTTAAAGGAGACTTCTTTAAGTACTTTTAACACTTTCTGGGAGTTCCTAGAGGTGTTAAGAGTGGTCGTATTGGGGAGAAGAGAGGAATGGGATTTAGTGAGGGGAACTTACTTTTTATCCTTTATGCCTCTGTATTGTTTGACTTTTCAATAACGTAAACATGTGTATCTGCAGCTAGAAAGGGGGATGATGGATGAGGAGGTGGATGCTAGCTGGACCTGCTGCGGTCCCCACTTCCCAGCCCATGCAAATCCAACTGTGCTGCTGTAGGCCTCAAAGCAGTGCGGGCGGTCTATGTCAACGTTTCTCACGGACACTGGCAAAAAGATAGGGTCATAAAGTTGCCTTATTCTTTTTTGTGAAAGACATTATGCGAAATGTTGGGATAACTAGTAGAAGCGAGCCCCCGTGCACACGGGCAAGGTCAGAGCAGGTGTCCCGACAGCCCCTCTCACCCGCCCTCAGGCGGCCCATGCGATGCTCGATGGCAGGACTTGGGCCAATTACCCCGGGTCCTCAGGTTTTCACCTGTAGCATGAGGAGGTTAGACGAAATCAGAATGGTGAGTAATTGGCATGAGGCTCCTATTCTCCAAAACTTCCCTTCTTGTGTTTTTTTTTTTTTTTTAATTCATCGTGGCTTTCTTTCCACTAAGACCAGATCTATTCCGATCAGAGCTGGCACCCAAGAAAAAAAGGTATTTGCTGTGGTGCCCAAGATCGCGAATCCGAGAAACCACCGAGGAGCCGACCCCGGTGCAAACACACGAGGGTTTATTACAAGCTCTAGCTTGGTTGGGTCCAAGTGCACCCGACACAGCGGAGCGGACACCCCGAGACCAAGAGGCGCAGCAGCTTTATAGGGGCCAGTGGCCCATGGGATACGCAGAAAGTTGCACAGTCATGTCGGTGCACACGCAGGTGGCCGATTGAAGTACATTTTACCCTAAAGTATCCATTTGAACTGGCCTATCACTGAGCCGATTTCTGATTAGGGTGTGCCCGGGGCGTGACTAGGGCGGGGCAGTGCCCAAGCAGGTGGGCACCAGGCGGGGGCAGCACAAAATGGAGTCGGTCCTGCTCTGCTTGTCCAGGGGTAGGGCATTTTGTTAAATTTCCTGGGTCGCACGTCGCCATCGCAGGTAACCTGCAAAGCCTTGGTGGCTCATCGGAACCAAGGCTCGAGCTCCAGGTGTGCCCTGCCACCAGCTGCTCCGTGTAACTCGAGGCAAATGAGTTCCCCTCTCCGAGCCTCAGTTCCTTCCTCTGTAAAATGGGGACAGTGACCCCTACGCCTGCCCTCGGCGGCCCGTGCGCAGCGCGCTCAGTCTCGGCGGTTCCTGCCTCTGAAATTTCTCCCCTGCGGCGCTCTAGGATTTGAACCCGAGACTGGAGGAGGAGAAACTGGCGTTTCATTCACCGGCTTTCGTCCTCGCTGTCCGCCTGCTGGCGGCTGCCCCAGCTCCTCCGCCGCGGACGCTCCAGGAGCCCAAATCTCTCCCGGCGCTGCGGGGCTGGGGCTGCGGGCCTCGGGCTGCGGGCCTCGCTCTGCCGCACCTGCGCGCTCCGCATCCCCCTCCGCATCCCCCTCCGCATCCCCCCCGCATCCCCCTCCCCCCGTCCCGGGCCGCGTCGCCGCGGGGTCCTGTGCCCCAAGAGCGATGGCTCGCGCTGCCCCCGCTCTCGGGCCCCCACTCGGCTTCCGCCTGAACGGAGCCGCGGGTCGGTGGCCGGGCCCCCGCTCCCATCCCCACTTCGGGGGCCCTGGGAGCATGACGCCGGGGTTCGCATGATGTAATTTGATTTGTTAGCGTGTGAGTGGTTTATAACCATCATTTGCGAGTAAATTACTTAGCCCTCTTCTTCTTTATGACGGCTGAAGAAACTTACTTGATGGTATAATATAATTTATTCCTGCGAATAAGTGAGTGACCTTCACATCTGTGTCTGTCTCCTGGGACTTATGGGTCTTTTCTCACTCAGGGAAATGGCCTGTGTTTTACCACTGCCCACCACCCTCCACGTTCTGTCCCACTAATTGTGTACATAAATAAGCTAGCCTCCTAAGATGCTGATGAAAATTATATTAACGTACTAAATATCCAAATAATGCTGCTTGGTGTGTCACAAAACATCTTTCGTCTAAAGGTCTGCAAGCCACATTCAAACTTTTTTCTTTCTCTGTGTTGACCATCCTCTTGTGTAGATTGAATCAAATGATTCCAGTCCTATCTTACAGATGGAAAAACTAAGGCACACACAAAAAGAAGAAAGAGAAGGAAAGAAAGAAAGAAAGAAAGGAAAGAAAGAAAGAAAGAAAGAAAGAAAGAAAGAAAGAAAGAAAGAAAGAAAAGAAAAGAAAGAAAGAAAGAAAAGAAAAGAAAGAGGTGACTAATGCTGTAGGGGCAGGCCACAGACCATGGAACAGTAGAAGAATCGGCTGGAGAGATGTGTGCAATATTTGGCATATTGGATTTAATTGTGCGTGCAAGTTTGTGTCATGTTCTGCTCAATACACAGTAAGCATTGCTATTTGCTGAGTTTCAAACATGCTCCAAGCACTATTCTAAGTATCTGACATAAACTTTATCACTGAGTCCTGGTGACAGTCCTTTGAGGTGGTCATTATTATGAATGCCTTCATTTTACAAGTGGGAACAGAAAAAGTTAATTAATTTACCCAGGGTCACATGGGGCAAATACAAGGGTGTAGAATCATGGTATGCACTGTATTTCTTGGCTTCGTACTGAAGGGAGCTTAAAGAAACTTCAAATTCACTCAGTTTTGTATTTCTCAAGATGTGGTCACTGCCCCATTCTATATCTTTAAACCTCAATAAAAGATGGTAAATGGCAAATTCCTAGGCTTTTAATTTTTTTTCTTTTTTTAGGGAGATTGCACAGTGATCTGCTTTTTTGTCAAGTCCCCAGGTGATTCTCACACACACTGAATTTTGAGAACCTCTGATTTGTTTTTCAGTGGTTCTGTGTGCAGTTGGAGCAGTAGGCTGATGGCACAGAACTGTGGGAGGGCAAAGTGGGGTGGGGTGGGGTGAAAGCTCAGCATCTGGCAGGTGAGCCTAACCTGCCTACTTCAAATCTCAGTCCCTCTGATTTTTTTCTTTTATACTTTAGAGATTTTCAATAAGATTTTATGTAAAGGCCTCGCAGATTTAAAAAAGAAAAGGCTTGGAAACTCAGTCTAGTTCAATTTGCCTTCACTCCTTGCTCCCATTTCACAGTTGCAGAAGCTAAGTCTCAGGTGTTGAAATGGGTATTTCAAGGTAGTCTAGTTTAATGGGAATGGTGGGACCTGAACCCTTGGCTTTCTAAACATTGGGCTATTGCTTTGTCACCGTACTATAAGAGCTGATTAGTCCTAATTGCTAACTCTCGGAATAGCATCTCTCTCTCTCTCTTTTAATTTTTTTTTTTATTTCTTTATGATAGTCACAGAGAGAGAGAGAGAGAGAGGCAGAGACACAGGCAGAGGGAGAAGCAGGCTCCATGCACCGGGAGCCTGACGTGGGATTCGATCCCGGGTCTCCAGGATCGCGCCCTGGGCCAAAGGCAGGCGCCAAACCGCTGCGCCACCCAGGGATCCCCTTCTCTCTCTCTCTTTTAAAGATTTTATTTATTTATTCACGAGAGACACACAGAGAGGCAGAGACATAGACAGAGGGAGAAGCAGGCTCCATGGAGGGAGACTGATGTGGGACTCGATCCCTGCAGGACTTCATCTCAGGACCCCGGGATCACACCCTGAGCCGAAGGCAGACGCCCAACCACTGAGCCACCCAGGTGTCCCAGAATAGCATCTCTTTAAAATGAAGATGAGGAATGCTGTACAGGTATATTTGGTAAATTTCCCAGAGACACCTAATGCGTCCAGGAGATAAAGGGCTGCAGGTGGTCAATGTGTATATGGCGGCCAGGAGGCAGGGCATAGTTCTTCTGGAGTCTCAGAGGGATTTGTGTTCTGAGAGAATGGTTCTGTGATTTCTGGATTTTACAGAAGAAAAAAAGAATTTGGAATAAGAAGGAAAAAAGTCAGTATAAAACGGTGTTTGAAGATGTAAATATGGATCGAAACCAGAGTCTCAAAGTCTACAAATGGAAGTGTGAGAAAGAAAAAGAAAGCGTGGCACCGTTTTCAATATCAGGTTAGAAGATCTTCCTGGGAGGAAAGTCAAACCTTCAGATGAAAGAGGCATTAACCCAAATTGAACTGAATAGTCCGGTGATAGCCAGCCAGGCCCAAGGAAGAAAGCTCCTCACTAGTCTGAGAACCTCATTGTGTTGGTAACTAACTTCATAGTGTAGATGTCCTTCAGGAAGTGCATCGCTTTCCTACCTGGAAGAAAATCTGCTTAGACTCATGCAATCAAACGACCATGACCCATTTCTGCCCCTTCATGGGAACCAATAAGAGAGCCACACTGAATATTGAGGATGGATTTCTAAGGACTTTGCAGGACACAGAGGGATTTTATCTTTGTTTTTGTTTTTCCATATGGTGATCGTGGTTTTAAAGAGGAAGCAGATACGTTATATGAATAACTGACTATCTAGATGGTGTCAAGAAGAGGACTGTGTTTTCCGGACATCTAGTTTAAATTTTCAGACTCATAGCTGCTTGAGAAAGGGTAAAATATTTCTCAGAATAATGTGAATAATTGAGTAAAAAATAATTTAACATGAAATTATAGAATATTGCCCAGACAGAACTGCAAAACACAATAGACAGGGAATCACATACAGGAATGGACTTTATAAATTCCAACCTGTCATATGGAGCCTTCCAAATGTACAAGTGGCACTCAGCAATTCTTAAAGAGAGAAAGTAGTAAGAAGAATTAGAGATAATACTTGTGGAGTAGGACATTGTATGATAGTTCTAGAGAACAGATACACAGTGAGCTTAAATTTGTAACACAGAAATGAAAAGATAATTCCACAGTTTTCACCGAAATGTGCTTGAACAATGACTGGTTTATAGCAAAGGAATTTTTTTCAGCTGAGTTCGGAATCTATAGAACCAGAGGTAGAATCATGACAGAGGCAATTGGGTGAGGTTAAAAAAAAAAGAGAAAAAGATGCCATATGATTTTAAAAAATCGATCAGGATTGTCTTACTTAACAGAGATTTGAGAAAGATGTTAATAACTTTTAAATTATATTTTTATCCAAAGGGCCTGCAAGGCATAGGTTATCACTTAGGTTTAGGTGAACAAGTGATGAAAAGGAAGTAGGACTGCTTAGCTCAGATTTAACTTTTCTTTCTGAATTATGGAGAAGGATCTTCAATGAGAAAAATGAAGAACAGAGAGACTGAAGCTTATGGAAAGGGAATAGATGGTAAAGGAACATTTAATTGTTTAAAATGAATTTCAGCCAAGCCTACATCACTGATTCTCAACCCTAGCTGCATATTAGAATTACCAGTGAAGTCCTTAAAGATACTTATAGAGATTCTGATTTAATTGGGATGAGGTGAAGACCCAGGCAGGGACATTTTTTAGAAGCCTCCCCAGAGGATTCAAATATGCGGTCATCTTTGAGAACCATTGCCCTGGATAAATTAATCATACACTAGAATTCACAAAGATCTTACAGGTGTTACAGGTGGAGAATGGAAGACGTATCAGAAACTAGAGATGTTATTTTTAAAAATGCAGAAAATGTGAACTCTGGAAACTATAGAAAAACAAGCTTGACACTCTTCCTTAAAATACTGTGGAAAAAATGTTCTGTGAGCGCCTAGGAAGGAGAGCAATGATTACTTGAAATCAGCATGGGCTTCCCAAGGACAAATCATGAGAAACTCATTATGTGTGTGTGAAATTATATGGGTGAAGCAGAGCCTTGATCTCAGCAAGGCATTCGACAAAGGGCCTTACAACATTTTTGTACAGCAGTTTTCTTGGTGCAAACTGCAAAGCTAAGGGTGCCCATGGGGAGGCCTCAGGAGTTGCTCAAAAGCACTTGCTACAGAGAACGCAGAGTTGCGTTCGGGAGGTTAGGCCCCTCGTCCCATTGCCCACTAGAGCCAGAGCAACTCTGCCTCCATCTGTTTTTAGTTCATTATCTTGAAGATTTTATTTAAACAAAGTTTTATTTCTAAGAAAAAAATGTGGAAACTACTATTTTAGATGATAAGATGCCAATTCAAAAGTCATGTGTCCGAAGATAATATTCATTCAATAATTAGATATGACCCTGACTGGCCATAAACTAAAGGGAGATTGTCATAATCTGCTGTCTTTTCATTAAAAACTCTGCTGATAACACTGAAGGTAGGCTTACAAAAGTGTGTTTGGAATGCAGCTAGGAATAGTGAGTAATCATCTAGATCCCAGAATCAAGAATAAAATAACCTTATTAGGTGAGAATGAAAGGCCAAAACTAAGAAATGATCATTTTTAGGGCTGTTTGGCTGCTCAGGATGCTATAACAAAACACGCACAGGCTGGGTGGCTTAAACAACACACATTGTCATAGTTCTGGAGGTTGAAAAGTCCAAGATCAAAGTGCCAGTAGATTTGGTTCTTGGTGCGGGCTGTCTTCCTGTCTTGCAGTCAACTGCCTTCTTGCCACATCCTCACACGGTGGAGGGAGATAGCGCTGATGTCTCCCTCTCCCCAAATAAGGGCACTAATCATAGTGTGAGGGTGCCACCCCATGACGTCATCTAAACCTCATTACTGCCTGATGGCCCCACTCCAAATACCATCACACTGGGAATTAGGGCTTCAGCATATGTACCTGGGGAGATACAGACTTTCCATCCATAACAAGGGATAAATATAAACATTCTGCTGGTGGATTATAAAAAAATATGGCTTGCATAAACACAGAACTTCATAGCTATTCATGTGTTAAAAGTGCTGGAGTTTTGGGAATCCCCCGGTGGTCCAGCAGTTTAGCGCTGCCTTCGGCCCAGGGCCTGAACCTGGAGACCCAGGATCAGGTCCCATATGGGGATCCCTGCATGGAGCCTGCCCCTCCCTCTGCCTGTGTCTCTGCTTGTCTCTCTCCTCTGTTCTTTCATGAATAAATAAATAAAATCTTAAAAAAAAAGTGCTGGAGTTTTAAATGATTATGACCCAAAATGAATGAGAAGAGCGAAGTGGCTCTTAAAGGATGTGAGCACAATATTATTGTAATCCAGTTTTTTCCAGGTCACAGCAGACTGAGGGCAATAATTACTGAAAGGATATCTTTAGCTTACCCAGGGTGCAACTGTGAGAATCCAGCTCGTCCTCTATATCCCTGGACTTTCAAGTTTTTTTTCATTAGTTCTGGGATCCCCCAGGGGACACTTTACATATACTTGGAAAATTCACCTGTCAGTTATTATTTAGATCTGATAATAAGTCACATTTCCCAGGGTTTGCTGCCTCGATTAAGGGGGTTAGGTTGTATGAAAGTATTTAGTAAGCAATAAAGCTCTATACAAAAAAGAAAGTAAGTGTGATATAGAGCGGGCTCTTTGCGCAGTAGATGCTCTGCTGCCTGACCCTCATCTACTCACCCCGCAGCAGCAATTCTCTCCTCCCCCCAACTCCTGGCTCTCAGCTAGCATCCCTCTTGGGGAATTGCTCTTGGAGACCCTCACCCAAGGTCACACCCCCTCCTGTAGACAGCCCGCATCCAATGGCCACTCTGAGGGAAGGTAGGAGGGGGTGTAAATGCTGGAATCCTCGGCCTCACCTGGGACCATTCTAAGGGTCGTCCTCATTCTAGGCCTTTCCGGGGGATTGGCTGAGTCCTCCTCCATGTCTGTACTCTAGCCACCTTCCTTCTCCCTCCGCCATATCCTCCCTTCCTTCCTTCCTTCCTTCCTTCCTTCCTTCCTTCCTTCCATCCAAGGGTATTAATTCCAAGAGCAAAATCCCCAAAATCACAACACTAAAATCATAGCCGAACCTCAAAGAGGGGTGGTAAGATTTAGGTAGGTCACCCCAGGTTTTCATGGTCTCCTCAGTCTTCTTTCAGAATAGTTGTTAATTCCAGGGCTGTCCACACTCTGCAAATGTCTCATCTCCATCTGGTCACAAGATGTCAGCTCTTGGGGACCATTACTGGTGTATGCTCAGCACTGCCCATGTAGGCACTCTGGGATCCGTGCATGTTTGAGCAAAGACAGTACCCCAGGAATGGGTCTGAGGGCCCTAGCACTGCTTTTCACATATACTGCCCATGACTGGCACATCCTGCCCATGAGCCTGCCATCTGTCCCTCAGTTTCCAGTTCTTGGGGGCTCAGCTGAAGTTGCTCTGAAGCAAAAATCACAAATCACCTCTTTACCCAATCCTGATGTCATTTGAAACATTACATTATAGCTCCCTCTTCTCTTTTGCACTCCTTCCTTCCTTGATGTAGTGTGATTTAAATATCTCCAACAGCTCCATGATATGGTTTACAACAGTAATATTTCAGGCTGACTTTTCATCAGAAGCTTAGAAGGTGATTCACAATTATAGTGATCATTCCCTTCGGCTGAGATTCAGAGATCTCAGACAAAGGCCTTGGAGGAAGACCTGCGTGTCTCTTTATTGACCAAAAGCCCTAGCCAAGCTTGTGAAGTGGTGTGCAACTGGAAAACCTGAGAAACTCAGCAGGGCACTTGCCAGATTTCAGCGATGCTGTGTTAGAAGCAATTAGAACTTTTCATAACGGTGACTTGCCAGTTGTTGATGACTGTACTAGCTTTGTGCTACTGAGGCTGACTCCTAGTGTGGGAAGGTGTGCATTTCTTTCATTAAAAAAAAATCATAGAGCAGCCCGGGTGGCTCAGAGGTTTAGCGCCACCTTCAGCCCAGGGCGTGATCCTGGAGACCCGGGATGGAGTCCCACGTCAGGCTCCCTGGATGGAGCCTGCTTCTCCCTCTGCCTGTGTCTCTGCCTCTCTCTGTGTCTCTCATGAATAGATAAATAAAATCTTTTAAAAAATCATGAGCAGTCATTTATTAATGTGTCCCTCACCTTATTCTGAAGTCATGATTTAAAAAGTAAAACAGCAATCCCACAAAACTGGAGTTAGAGAAAAAACTATTCCTATAACCCATTATTATAACAAATATAATTTTTATATATATCCCTTCTAAGCTTTTTACATATTCATGTAGACAATAATGAAGACATGCCTTTTTTTTCTTTAGTCACGAATGTGCATTTTCTGTATTTATTTTCTATCAGTGGTTATGCCATAATTAACTTAATTATTCACTCAGAATTAATATAATCATTCTCCTCTTTTCAGAAATTAATTTGTTTTTACTTCTCACAATTATAAATAATACTGTAAATGAACATCCTCATTATACAACCTTTTCCACATATTGCATTATTTCTCTGGGAATAATTCTCCTCAGTGGAATTACTGGTTTAAAAAGCACAAACGTTGTGATTCTCAAAACAGATTTGGGCTCTCAGTGAGATGCACCTATTTAAAATTCCAATATTTTCTTATATCGAATTTTATTAGGTAGGAAAATTCTGTTTTGTTTTTATTTGCATTTCCTACTAATCCTACAGAGAATTGATCACTGGTAAAAGTTGTTTTCTCACAGAAAGCTCTACAATGTGTTGAATGCACGAGGCAAGATAACGTGAATAGTTTAATGGTGTGGTGAAAGGTTGCAGGGAGAGGTTTGTACAATTCCTGTCCGGCCCAGTGCCGGTGCCCTGGGAGCCAAGGCAGCAGTGCTGCCAACACTGACAGTGCTGGTCACTCTGGCATCGTCATGAACCGCATGAGCAGCAGTGTCCCCAGCCTCGAGCGAGGGAATGCCCATGTCTACTGGAGAGACGCTTCCAGGTGGGACTGCAGGAGGCATGCTTAGAGGGTGAGGCTGGTACGCAGCCGACTGGTCCCCGTGGCCACAACCAGTTGACAGGGAGTCATGATAGTCACCGAAACCTAAAGCATTCGTACACACACAGATGGAAGGAGTATGGGAACTTTTGATGGGAGATGAGGTAAAGCATTATAGGAAGGAAAGAAGCAGTAACGTGTTTGTTACTATAAATCTGACCCACTTTTGTCTTATCATCCCAGGCCAGTTCTGTTTAAGGAAATTAGATTAAAGAAGAAATACTTCGGAAATTTCTCACCGAACTTGATGACAATTTTTGCTTCATGAAACATGTTTCAAATTACAGTATAGGAAAGTCATTTCATCTCTAATTTTACATTAAACAAAATACGGAATGTATATTTTCCATGGGATTTCTCAGCAGGTATTGAAAAGACCATGATATTTTTTTTAGCCTTCTGGCACATTATACAAAAAGATTTTCCTATACAGAATCAGAATAATAAACACATTGATCTAAAAATATTTATTGAAAATTCATTCTGTGTAAGGCAGTAAGTGGGTTAAGGAATAAGTAAGGCATAATTCATTTCTACTATCTGATGATCAGAAATGATCAAGTTGCTGACATGACTGTAATTAAAGAGATGACACCTTTAATTTTGTGGAAATTTTTTTCGAGATGTTCTTGTCACATGATCTGTGTTTTTGTTGCTTGTATGTTTCAGTTAAAATAATAAATTCTTAATTTTCTACTTTGCTTCTGTAGAAACAGTTATGGTATTCTTAATGATTTCCTGTGGGTTTTGATTCTGTTCAAGTTGCTTGAGTCATACTCCTTAGGAATATTCATCAGAGAATCTCTGATTTTCATGGAGTGCTATAACACTAGACTGGCTATTGATGTCTTCTTGTTTCAATAACTGCCATCCTTATTAAAATTGCTAAGCAGAGTCTAGTGACCAGAAGACTTAGATATCAAAGCAATTCACAGAAGAAATCGCAGCATAATCCAGACTCAGTTTTAGTCAAATTATTTTTCTGGTCTCTTTTTTAACTCGTGTGCCTAACTTTCTGATGATAAACCAGGGGGGCAGAGTCTCTCTAAGAGAGAGAGCCTTGAAATACCCTCCAGACGCTTGGTATTGAGGATCAAGAACAATCTGATATTGAATTCAATTACTTAGATTTCATTTCTTGAATGTGGGTCTTCCCAAAATAAGGGTCATAGAGGGTGCCTTAACTCAGATGTTGAAATGTATTCACCTGTGGAAGCTCAGAGTTTTCTCTTCCAGGATATGGAAAATGTCCACATATACCTTTACCTCTATTACCTGGTATGAACAACTGCCAGAGCAAATTCAACTTAATGTTTTAATTTAGATCATGTAACATAGTTGGCACATGGATATTACTTCTTATGAATTAGTAATTAAAATTTTCTTCTAAAATGTATACTATTGTGACTTTTAATATTCTTTCTGGAGAGAGAAAAATGTAAATCAGATGAGGAACAGTTACGATGCAACATTCAGCTACTGGCTGGGAGAGGAATAAAGAGGGAAATGAAAAAGAGATGTACCAAGACTTCTAGTCCTTAGATTTAATTAAAAGCCGCTCTTTTTGTTTGCCTTTTTGGCATGGCTGCAGATTAATATTTTTTTTCATTTTTCTATAAAATTAAAAATGCCCATTGTTGCTTTTTTAGTGGATAGAAAAAAGTTTTTAAATCAGTCTCTGAAATAATAGTTCAAACCAATAACCAAACCAATAACCAGTCATTTTGAAAAAGAAAAAAGAATCCTTAAGCAATCTGAAATAAAAATTCTTAAAAAGCTTTCATTTGGTTTATCTTAGTTATTGAGAATATTTCTAGTGACCATTTCTTTCGTTTTACAATTATCCAATTTATTTATTATCAAGAAAGGTTCGGATTAAGTGTCTGAGTAGAGAGTTTTCTTATTTAAAGTGATAGTTAACATGCTTAATCATCTTGTTTCTTAATCTTGTTTTCATATCCATCTATTTCCACCCCATATGAAGCTCACTGCACTTTGATTTAATCATTATTGTGTTTGTTGCTGTGGTAGTAGCTGAGTTTCTACTATTACATACACACAGGATAGGGTCCCAGGAACAGGAGAAATAATAAAACAAGTCAATACCTACTGTCAGGGAACGCATGTCTACTGGCAAGATTGGCAATAGACAAAAGATTCTCATGATGTATGAAGTTATACTAATGAAAGGGAGCTTGTTAGTACAAATATATTAGTAGAAATACTAAAAGATGATACTATCTATATCTAGAAGGACTCATGGAGATTGCCTAGTTCGAGTCTCTTCTCTTACAAATAAGGACACACTGCAGCTCAGACTTTGCAGACAATGATAGCTGAACTGGTAGGGGATCCAAATTTTCATGCCTTCCAATCTTTTGTTACAGCAAGAGTTACTTGTATAAAGGGGCTAATTTGACCACCATCTATATAGACGCAGGACTCACCCTCTGTTATTTCTAGGTGTTCTAAACTGGAAATTAAACAACTTCGTGTGTTCGCCAATTGGCATGAATTTAAAGCCCTTTGTTTTAAAATATAGGATTTATTAGTATTCAGGCATGGTGAGACCAACAGTTCAGAGACCAGCATCATTGAAGAGATGGTTTGTTACACATTCGTGTGAAGCAAGGCCAGTTGGGGGAAGCACCAAGATCCATTAGGAGGCAGAGGCAGCTAGAAGAGAGCATGGGCAGGAGCCTGTATTGTGGTTTCTGCGGAAGGAAGGAGTGAGGCAGGTTTAGGATTGGCGAGATGGAATAATTTCAGCAGGGGTGAAATTCTGGGGGAGTAGGGGCTTTCTTGAGTTGTCTGGTACCTGCCCCTTAGGTGATTAGGACAGAGGAATATTGATGGGGAATAGAAAACCTCTATGGAGGAGGCATGGGGGGATGTGGGCTCCGGATTGGTTGGTTTGCATATAAAAGGCATACTTGTTTGTGGGAGATTCATTTGCTATCTCTAGTAATTAACTCGCCCTGGGAAGGACAGTCTTTCCCTGGCCAGCAAGGTCACAGATGCCAGGGTATCAAGAATACAGAAAATAAGAAACTATAGTTAATATAGTCTCTCTTTCAAAGAACATTCATTTTATTCTTTTTTGGGATAGAGCTCCCATTTGAGAGAACTGGTTTTGATTATCAACATTATAACTGCCTGTGAGAAAATTTTTAGTTTGGTTTGTTTTCACAAAAGCCAGAGTTATCATCATATAATCTTGTCTCTCTTTAGACAAGATACTAAATATTTCTGGAGCCACGTGTCATTTGAACCTTGGCAATAACTTGAGCTCTCCAAATGAAAAGTGATAATATAAATCTCCAAAATACACATATTTCTATGACTGGTAATTACATTCCACACTTAGGAGGATGAATTTGTTAATTTACTTTAGGAAAAATAATTCTCTGAGTGGAAAAAACCCTAAGTATACTACATATTACAACAGGCTTTATTTAAAAAGTACACTTACAAGTTCATGTTTTGAAACTTGGAAAAATCTTTGTTTTGGAAACAGTTTCAACAAATGGAAGGTGGAGTCCCAGTTAGCCACATTTACCATATTTAACTCAAATGTAGCTAAACTTTTAATTCAAAGGTCTCAGAATATAATTGGCTAAAATTTCAAGAGTAGGAATGTTTTCAGTGTGGGAGAAAGATGGATGTATTTGTGGAAAATATGCCTCTTTGCGAAATAGGCATCATTAGGTTTTCTACTAACTCTCCTATCACTTCCCCCCAAACCCCAACCCAACCTAATTCAACCAAACTCAAGCAGAACTGTTAGGTTTTTTGGTAACTAAATGGAAATGAGACCGCCAAGGCAAGCGAGGGTCCAAGAACAGATTTTATTGCAGGCACCCTCGGGCGAGGTTCCACGACTCACGGAGGGGAAGAGTGAGTCGGGGAAGTCGCGCCAAGACAAGGTGGCAGGGGGTTTACATAACGTTGTAGGGCAGAACGGTTTCCTATTGGTCGGCTCATATGCAAAGGAAGGATTGCAATCCAACCAGTCAGAGTGACCCTCACTATGCAAAGGAAGGATTGCAGTTCGGCCAGTCAAAGGTGACTTCCTCCTCTGGGGTTTGAAGGGCATTGGGTCCGGTTGGGGAAGTCCAAAGGAGAGGTCTAAGGGTCTGCGTCAAGCTGTCAGCAGGTCATTGGTCCATTGGCGTCCCAGGTGGAGGTGGTGGCAGGAACCTCAGCCATTTGGGGTATCCGCCATCTTGAGGAGTTTCTCTTCCCGCCTGGCCCCAACAAGAACCACTTCATTCTCCTCCCATTCCTGGGCTTCTGGACCCTCCTACTACACCTCCCACCCAGAAATGTACTCATTCAACTGCATCATGCTACAAAAACATATTTTCCCTTTCCTTCAAAATCGATACCAGTGTAGTTTAGCACAGCTAGATACTAGGGGGAAAGCAACTTCCTCAAACTAAACCACATTAAGATATAAAATATGAATAGCCATTTCCTTATATTCTCAAAGGATATGAGTTTTAAAGAGAGGATACTTAGGTCCTAAACGGAACTATAATAGAGGGCAGGTGTGAGGTGTGTATCTTCAGCAGTGAGACAATGTCACACATACATTTGTATATGGGGTGACAGTATTTAGCAGAGAACTATCAGGTGGGCCTATCAACTCAGTATGCACAGGTCCTCTCCTGAGAACCCCCCTTGTAACAACACCGCACATTAATTTTTAAAAGTTCTGTAATAAAGAAAGTGGTTTAACTATGACTAGTCAGCCCCTAACACTCTTTGTATTTTTCACAGTCTCTTCTCCTTTACTGATTCTGAATATTCATATGAGAGAGCTCATGGTTGGGACTTTTTTTTTTTTTAATTATACAAAAAAAATTATACAAAGTTTCATCGAATGATTCATTGAAGTGACAAGTATTGGTCTCCTCTATTCTTAATACTTCCACTTCACCTTTTGCCGGTGTTTTTACAAACTCCCTGTAACAAAGAAACAAATAACAAAAAAGCGAAAAACAAAAAAAATCCCCAAAACCAAAAAAATAAACAAACCACCTTTGCATTCAGAAACATAAGATTTCTACCTAATCTGAAATTTCTGCCAATAATTTCACCAGAAGAATGTGCCAAATACATGAATATTTTTAGTTCTATGAGCTAAACAGCAGCTACAGATCTGTGATTGATGATAAACAATCTGTCGGCTAAATATTTTAAAATCACAAATAGGTTTCCTCTTAATAGTATTAAATCGGTTTTGAAACTCAGGTTAATTTTGTCACTAAATTCTTTTTTCCCCCTCTTCCTCCATGGATAGTTAACTAGTTTGTTTAAAAGGATGTTAACCTTTTCAAGTAGCCACTGCTTACTGTGGTGGGAAATGCCTGCTTCCTGGACGTCCTCCTGATGGCTAGTTTACAATAGCCTGTCATTTTGACCCCAGTCTCTGGCTCTTTTCATACGTATCATGGTTCTTGTCAAAGGAATGCATTTTAAAAGGAAGCCATTTATAACTCCAAAACAATATTAATTTCTTCTCCTCATCATTGTCATTCTCTGTATGATGAGTAAAGATCTCGGAGATGCTTCCTTAATTTGACACAGTACCCTTCTGAAATCCTAAATCATGTTATAAGAATTGATATTATATTTTAGTGAGTCACTTGATACTTTTTTTATATTTGTTTGATGTGATGGACCATTGATTAAATACTATGGTTCAATTATTTCTAAAAAAATAAAATAAAATAGGCTTTCTTTCCCAGGTTTGTTTAATAAGAATCATTTAAATTGCAAAAGACCTACCCTCAAGAGACTCCTGCCAGTTCTATTTTAATGAGAGCACAAAACAACATTAAAGAAACCTAGGACAAATTTTGAGAAGTTTTCTACAGAGTTGTAAAAATATCAAAAGCTGTCTTAGTCAGCTTGGGTTGCTGTAACAAACTACCATAGGTTGGGTGGCCCATGAACAAAAATTTATTTCTCACAGTTCTGGTGGCCGGGAAATGCAAGATCAAGGCACCAGCAGACTGAGTGTCTGGTGAGGGGCTGCTCCCTGGTACACAGACAGCCAGTCTCTCCGTGTGACCTCACAGGGCGCAAGGCTGAGGGAGAACTTGGGGGTCTTTTAAAAAGGATATTAATCCGGCTCATGAGGGCTCCACCCTCATGACCTGGTCATCTCTCAAAGGTCCCATCTCCAAATACCTTGACATTGAGGACGAGATATCAGCATATGAATTTTGGGAGACACAGACATCCCGTCTAGAGCAAATGTAAAACAAAAAGTTGTATAAATCACATTGCCAACCAGTCCCTTCCGCAAGCTTTTCAATTCATTTAAACATAATTTTTTAAGCTCTTTGTCATGGAGGCTGAAAGTATATTTTGCTGGGATCTTCGACTTTAAGAAACTTGCAATTTGTCATTTTGCTTTACCAAAATTTTATTGTGTGCTTGTATTTCGTGTCACAAATTCCTACCCTGAGATGAGAAATTCTTACTTTAAAGTTGGTCCTATTATCTGTGCTACATTATGGCCGGGTGGCTCGACCTGAGATTTGGTACTTGGAGTCTAACTCTATGATCTCAGGGTTGGAGACAGTGTGATACTATGGGCATTCCCAGCCACTCGTTGAACCACAGGTTCATTTTACACTCAGTCTGTGTAAAGAATTTGTGAATGCAACCATTTTTAGGCTCACCCTTATCCGCAGCTTTGTCTCTTAGCCTCAGCCTCTGTTTAAAACTGCCCATGCGTACTTGAGGCATGTGGCTGAAGTTAAGAATTCATGCTAGGTTTTTGGGGCTCAAATCCCAAGTTTTCAGCAGTCCAGGTAAGTACTGATGCGGGTGAGTTCATCTCTCTGTATTTAAGATCCTTCATCTGCAAAAAGGAAGCAATAATACAACAAAGCCCCCTCTACTAATCTGTCAGTTTAGCCTAAAAATGTAACCAAGTGAGATGGAAGGGACGGGTTTTGTGACAGTAAGAACGTGAGAATGAGGGCAGGCGCAGGAAGAGGTCCTGGGACGGGCAGGATGGGGCTGATTTTTCCCTCAGGCTTTCCCCGTTGGTCTCTTGGCAAATGTCATCTCATTTGCCCATGTTGAGAACACAATCAGAAGTGTACAGTTGTTCTCTGAGGACATGGGTGGCTGTTCACAGCCTGTTAACAGCTTCTCAGAGGAGCAGAAACATATTTTACTACCAGCCTCCTGGTCGCCTTTTGTGTCCTCAAGCATGGCTGCATGAAATAGGTTGAATAAGGGGTAACCAAGAGTGGAGATTTTCTTTTTACACATCATTGACTATTTCCTTCTCTTCCCACTCTGTCTTTTCAGGGAGAAATGATAGGCTTTGGTGCTTTGATTATGTCGGTTAGAATAATCTAGCCTTCTCCAATGCACACCAATTTAAAAAATTCTTTCTTAATGGTCACATCTGGCTTTTTTTTTTTTTTAATCTCTGAGATTCTTTTGTCAAAGGTCAGCTCTATTGTAGCGGGAGGTCTGTACTGAAAATGTTCCGAGTTAAAGGAAATCCTTAAAACGCTAGTTAACCATCACAATAAAATGAAAACTAATTTGTTTAATACCTATAATGTCTGGCACTAACATATGTCATTTGACATTCCCGATGATCCACATGGATGTGAACGTGTTTTAGTGAACAAACTGGGTTTCAAAAAGTTGCATCAGTATCTCAATTGCACAAGTATATTTGACCCCAAGCCTGCCTTCTTCCTATTCCAGACATTTGATGATGGCCCAGTTGTAAATTTTAAGCTTCTTATTTCTTCACGTGAGGCTGATATGAGGAGGTCATTGCAAATATCTCCAAGAAATTATTACTGCTTATTTGCTTACCTGGTATCAAGGCTTCCAGATGTGGCTCCAGATAGTTGCATGCCTAGATATAATTTCTTATATATAATTGATTTTCCAATTGTGATTTCAGAAATGCATTTCTAGACTGCTGAAGATTTTGTGAGCTTGCTTTGGGGAGATGCAAGATTGTAACTTGATGACTAATACTACTGGACAGTCCTTCGAAGCAAAGGAAGGGCGGCAATTTGCTGTGACTGTGACTGTGTGGACATGTTTTTGCCAGACTAGAGGTAGTTCTTTTTTTTTTTTTCTTTTTGACTCTTACCTGATAGGAATCTGATTTGATTTTAGGATCATGAGAACTAATTCACTGAAAAAGTTTCCCCTTTGCAATTAAAATAAGATTATTTCTTGGGAATTTTATGCAGTCGTTCCCAGTCAGGCCAGAGTCGCTTCCCTGCTTGCCTTATTTCCTGCCTTGACTATGAAAGCTCTGTGGACGATAAGCGCAGATGAGAAGACACAGCAACTTCTGCCTTTCTGCTTGCGGTTCCTGAAGTGACGATTCTGTGGACTGCCCTTGTACTGATATCACTAGAAAGGGGAATCCATTTCTCATTGAGAAGAGTCGGGTTTTTTTTTCTTTATTAAAAATGACAATTGTGCATCATGGGAAAGTGGGAGTTTGGAATAAAGAAAGTGTCAGAATAAATTTAGCTTTTGTCTTTCTTCCGATCTCAATTTGGATATCGTTTGCAAAAGGAACACCGTCCAAACCTCAGGACCAAGGAGATTTTGAAAGGGGTGGGAAGCAGCACAGGTGCACTGGAGAGTGAACAATCAGATGCAATTCAATCAATAGCTGGTTTCGTCTCTCCTCGCAGGAGGGCCTTTTATTCTCTTTCTCCCCTGCCCCAATTTTTTTGGTCATGCTGTGTGATAAATAATAAGATCAAGGGACTGGACACCAAGATTCTGGCCTCAGTTCAACCTGACAAATTACTGCTCTAAGTGTACCATTTCTTGCCCTCCTGCTGTGTTTTTTTTAGACTTCTCTTTGGCAGTTATTACACATAGAAAGCAAACATGTAGTCATTTGGGGGTTTAACAGAGCATACATATGTGTGTATATACATCTACACAGAGCATACGTATGTATGTTATACATATATATGCATATGCACAAAAATTACTGACATTTACTGACATTTGCGCTGGGGGTTTGAATATTTAAGGACAAATTCTTAGGACTTTGAAGGATATATCAAGGTTAAATACTTAATCATCTGTAAGCTATTGAGTTTGGGGAAACTTTAGTGCACATAAAGATCATCTCAATATATGCATTCCAGTACTCTGAATTTCCTTTTAAATTTCTAACCTTTTATCAGGAAGGTGAGAAATAGCGGTAATGCTGGCTGCAGAGGGTAAAGAATGATGTGTGTTTGTGTAAGTAATGCTGGGGGGTGAGAATGAACACGCAGCTGAATGATGGGCTGATGGCTGGTGGTTAGCAACTATTAATCTTTTACACAACTTAGTATCATAAAATTTGCAGGCTTGTCACAGACTTGGAAAAAAATGGGGATGTTATAGTTCTAGCCCATTATCACATCAGTGGCAACTTAAACATAGAGCTACTATCAAATATTTTAGTAATTATATTTGCGTGTGTATCCTCCAGAAATCATTCCAGTGCTAATACTTATATATCGTTCTAAAAAATGGCAGACTTGGTTAATACCTACTCGTCCAGCTTTCCACCAGAACTTCTTTTAGTGAACAACATCTTCACTTTTACAAAATGCCTAATTTTTGTTTTTAATGTCTGTACATCTAATTTCAGTGTAGCATGCTACGGTGTACATTGTAAATGCCCAAACACGGATCCCTTGAATAAAAATAATTACGGTGTCTTGAATAAGAATCTTCTAGAGATTTAATAATATTTTCATCTGAAGAGTGCTTTTAATTAATGTGCAGACCCAACAATCTGCTATGGCATAGAGGATGTTTAATTTTCCAGTGGGAAGCTTGTGGTTTGGGGAAGTGAAGTGACTAAGGTTCTAGAGTGAGTCAGAGTCAGGACACAAAGCCAGGAGCCTACCAATTCCCTCCAGTCTTAGCTCCACCCTAAAAATGAGCCAACGGATATTCGTCCTTGAATAATGACCTTCCAATTAACTTCACAAACAACAGTTCATTAAACATTCGCAGCTACTCAGTGAGAAAAATATGATCTCCATTTTACAGATAAAGAAACACGCGCTCAGGAATTAACTTTCCAGGCTTGTTGGCTTGGAAAGCATCCACAGGCAAGAAGGTTAAGGGTAGTTTTCTGTCTCCTAGCTTTTGGGCTAAAGGCTTCCCATGTTTCAAAGAAGGCTGCTTCTCCCTCTTTTTTCTCCTGTGACAGGATATTATATAATTCATGTTTTGGTCCAAGGCATGTAGCAACAAAGGTCAAATTCTGGTCAAGCTGTCTAGCTTCTCTACTAAAGAGAAGATTAAAAAGAAAGTAAACTTACAATTGCTAAGAAGATGACATAATTGCAGCTGGCATAGGACCTGGGTGGGGGAATGTGGGAAACCGATATTGTAGCAACATCAAAGTAGGTCCAAGATGGTCTGGGAGGATGAAGGTGCCTGTTATTAATGATGCAGTAAAAGCTAGGCATGACTTGTGTTAGAAGATTTGGTAGGAAGAGTCTTTTCTCCTCACTTACTGATTTGGCGTCTAGTGCATACCTTTCATAGAAGCTAAATTTGTTTTTGTTTTAATTCTATGTATCTTCAGAGTGGTTAGTTTCTAATTTCCTTGCATTTGGAAAAAAACACACACATTTAAAAAGAACCATCTGCTAAAGTTTTAGCTTGTTCATTGGATTTATTCATTTGTTTCCCCTTTTCAGATGGTATCTGAGTAGATAAATAAGACCAAGGAAATGGAAGAATAAAGTATGGAAACCCAAGGAATAACTCAGCTTGATGATGAAGTTCATCTTTGGCTTTGAGCTGTTTTACAGCCTGGGCAAAAAAGTGACAAGTTCACTGAATTTTAATGGAAACACTTGCCCGAGCTTTGTAAAAGGGACTCTCAGTGATCTAATGAAAATGATATTCAAACACATTTTTCAGAGATATAATCATATCCCTGGCTGTCCTAGTTATCTTTAATGAAATCAGAAGGCTTAATATTGAAGTACGACTCCTGCAAGCACATCTGGGGGCCTGAGCTAAGTGATCCAGAAATCTGGTGGTCTCTTACAGTCCAGAGACAGAGTTGGATTACTAGCCTGGAGGAGGGTAGGCTAGGCTGTCCCTAAAACAATAAAACAACCTTACCTCAATGTCATGTGTCCCCAACAAGCTTTTGTCAGCAAAGAGCAGAGATGGAGGTCATGCTGTCTAACTGTGGAGGGCTGAGAGATACCATTGAGATGCAGTAAGGAAAGAGCCAGAACACAAAACTCCTGGCCTCCTGACAGCAGCTCTGGGCAGAGAGGCTATCCAGCAGAACACGCCAGCTTGACCCCATGGCCTGTGGCCACGGCTCCAGCGATCGCGTTGACTTTCCAACTCTCCAGTCCTTGGCTGTGATGTTCTGTGTCTCTGGCACCCCTGCTCCACAGCTTCACCAGCTTTTTGGCCCTCGCTGTCCTTCCCAGGGCTGTGTCTTGGATCCCAGACTGAACCAAGAGCCAATTCCTATTTTTCCAGTACAGCTCTCACTCGCACTTGGCTGATTCAATCTTGCCAGGTTCTGGGAAGGGCCAGGCAGGACAAAAGTCCGGCCCGGAGACGGTCTGGTCTCGTATTGGCTCCCCGATCAAAGTCCTATACTGTAGAAACAACACAGGTTGTTTAGCACTGACGTGCTCTCAGGAAGGGCGAGAAGGCCACCTTCTGGGACAGGCCCTTCTAGACAGGCCTGGCTTGCTCGGCTTGGACGTGGCTCATCCGGATCTCCAACGATGCACACTTCTGTAGCTCAGGGTTTTGTTTTCAACGAAACTAAACCAGACTATTAGCCTTTTGCCGTTTGAAATTCACACTGTCATAAATCCACGGGATTTTAGAGCATCTTCATGATAATCCAGACTAAAGGCTATCAATCTGTACACATTGCCGCTGAACCAGATCTGCTCCACCGATGTGCACAGTGTGCTCTTAAAGAAACAAAATAAAGCAGAACTTGACAAGCAGTTTGTACAATTCTTAAGATTTTATGTTCAACTCTGTAATTTGGGTTTTGAGGTTTCCTTTAAAATTAAATGTGCCGCATTTGGACTCTGCTTCCCGTACTCTGCGGTGGAACTTGGAACTTAAATGGCTTTGGCCCCTTTTAGACCAGCCGCACACTCTCTAGTTTTCTCTGCCTACCACCTACAACTGTCTCCCTCACACGAGGTCCAAGTGTCTGGTGCCATTTATCATCCTGGCTTCCACATCAGTTAGCCACCCCCTCTTCACCCGCCACCCCCAACTCACTTATGTAACCTGCCCAGTCCCTGCAACCAGTGGGTGTGGGCCACCCGAAGTCTCCTGCCTGCACACGTTACCGCTGAGGGATGGAAGGCCCACACAATGGTCCCAAACCTTGTAGTCAAGATCAGATCTGACAGGCCTGGCTTGAAGTTCAGGAGTATTTCTTCCTGTCCTGGTCTATCTTACTTTCCACATCTGTATTGATGAATGTTTTAAAGTCAAGGAGTATAATAATGAACGCCATGTATTAAATATTTACCTGTTACATCAAATGAAATGCACTCATATGTGTGATTTTCTTCATAACTGGTCCTCTGTAGACAATTTCAGGAATCTTGATAGATGCCTCGTTTACCTTATAAGACCATTCTTCAGAATTCTATCTTTTCGTTTTTCTCCATGGATATTAGAAATTTACTCCCCAACGCCAACTCTTAGATGCTATTTTGGGAGGGGGCTTTACAAAGTTCTCCATTTCTTGAACTAATATGTTTTGATGAGGTGAAATTTTATCTCTAAGATCCATATGATTTTAAAAGAAGCCAGACATTTAATTTAAAATATGTAATTCCATCTTAAAAACTCAGGAAAATGAATTGTTTAACATCATTTACACAAAATATACAGAGTATTGCATTTATGGATTACTTTGCTAGCCTTGCTCAATTGTGTGTCTATGCCTGACCTAAATGGTAGACTTGAAGGTGTTGTTGTGCAAAGATAATCTGGAATTCACCTGAAGGGAAGAGGCATACAATTCAGCATATAGAGTTGAGTCTGGGGATTGAAGTGAGATTGTTGATAAATGCATGGACATGGGAACAGGAACTTGAGTGCCTAGGCAGAGGAAGACTAGGTTGACTTGAAATGACTCCTGTTCATACTTGTCCAGCCCCTTCTTTCCTCCCTTTCTTTCTCCCTCTTATCTCTCTCTCTCTTCTCTCTGTGCCCCTACCTTCTTTCTCTCTCTCCCTCCAATCCCCCCACCCACATACATTCATACATGAACTAAGAAAGAAGGTACAGACTCTTTCAAATATACAAAGCAAGGAAAGGTTCATTCATGAAAAACACACCAATACCCATTTCTGTATTTTTCTTTCATGTTTTTGTTTGTTAAGTAGAGACAGCCCTAAGCTCCTTCCAAAATGGCCCCAAGCAAAAGAGAGAATGTATTTTGAGCTTTCTTTCGTTATGCATTAACTTTTATATTTTTTCTTTTTTTGAAATAGCATTTTTAAATAGAATACTCAGGAAAGAAGAAATGGTAAAGAAAATTATTATTGGAAAAAAAAAGCCGGCAAAAATATCTAAATCGTACATTATCTTGCTGGTGAAATCTGAGTCCTGCTGCAGACTTCCCAAAGCATATTGGCTCCGGGTTTCTGGGGGAAGGTGCTCTGGATCTCTTTTAAAAAGCACACATGCTGCTCCATGTGGTGTGGCAGCTGCTAAGGTAATGATGCATTTTTAGTGAAAAAAAATACCATAAATAAACATACAAAAAAATCATATGAAACACTCTCCAACTAAGCACGAAATTTGGCAGCAAGTTAAGAATCTAAAAAAAAAAGAAATCATAACCGATAAGATAATGTACCAGTCCAACCAGCCATTTCCAAATTGTATTTCTACCTACATATTTATGCACATATTTATATAACACATATCACTATTATATTTACCTTTCCAATATGCCCAAGAATTTAATCCTTGATTTCCAATGCTAATATATTCCAAGGGTGTGGAGGATTCAAGATTAAATGCTTCTGCCACTATATAAAATTAGTAATGAATCAACTAATTATATAATTAACTACTTTTTTGTTTCATTAAATTAAATGAAGACTTTACTTTTTTCTGAGTAACAACTACAAGGCAATAAAGATATCCTCCTATTTTCTTCTGACTACTAGCTATTTTTAAGGTGTACATTAAAGGATCTGAAATGCTTTATATGGAGGAGTCTGAATCTTTATACTGATTCCTCTCTATCTGAAATGACTCAACTAAAGTTGGTAATTTATTCATAAGGCAGTTCAAAGCCATATTAACTATTAGCAAAAGAAAAAAAGATGAAGAACTGTCTGGATATAGGCACTAAAAAGATCTCACAACTGACCAGATTCACAAAAGTTAATATCACCCAATACAAAGCACATCTAGATTGAAGGATCAACATACCAAGTTTAACAGGTAGCACTAGCCAGGTGAAAATGACTCAAACAATAAAGTGAATACATTAAAAAAACCATACATCAATCAATTAACACAACTCCAGGCAGTAGAGCAACCGAATTGATTTCAAAATTGGGTAATCTCTACAAGGTCCCTGAGGGTTACTCAGAACTTTGACTACAAATTATTTCTGAACCTAGTTGTCATCTTTGTGATTTTTTTTTTTAGTAAGTACAGTGGCAATTCATCAATTTTGGGAGTTGCTAGGAATATTTCTCAAAAGGAGAAATGAACAGATGAATGAAGGAAGAGAAGACAAGGAACAGTAGAAATGAGTTGGAGAATTAGGGGTAAAAGAGAAGAGCAAATTCTACTTGGTTTCATTCTGATGATTGATTGATTGATTAATTGATTTTCTTTCTTTCTATTTTCCCTTCCTTCCTTCCTTCCTTCCTTCCTTCCTTCCTTCCTTCCTTCCTTCCTTCTTTGACCTTCCCCCTCCTCAACTTTCCATTGAATGTGAGGGTGAGAGTATGTAAGTCTGTAAAAATATATACCTACTAATATTGCATGAATACACCTGGGCATGGATCGTATAGTGAAATTATATAGTGATAGAATTCTCAATTGGCTGGCTGACATGTATTAGAGACATCAACATTTTGAGGAAAGTCCAACTTTAATGAAGTTAACCGGAATTTTATAGGCAGAAAATTTGGAAAAATATATTTTATACCAGCATATATGAAAGATTTTAATGACTTAATATTGCACGTACTTTGAATTACGTTTGGAAGTACACCACAATTTTTTCAATGTTAGGGCTTATGAAAGTCTGAATATGATCCTATTTCATGTTGTATTCATTTATTTATTTTAAGATTTATTTCAGAGAGAGAGAGAGAGAAAGAGAGCATGAGCTCTCTCTCAGAGGGAGAGGAAGAGAATTCCAAGCAGACTCCATGCTAAGTGCCAGGAGCCCAATGCTGGGCTGGATCCCATGACCATGAGACCATGACCTGAGGTGAAACTAAGAGTTGGTTGCTTAACTGTATGTTCCACGCAGGATGCATGCTGAAATATCTCATTCTAGGTAATGTTGGGCTACCATAGTAAAATCTTTTCAGGGTTTCTGATAACAAGGCAATTGTTACCGGGTTGGATAGTTCCTAAATCAGACTTATCGGAAAGGGAGTCAAAGTACAGTGGGCATGTGAATTTACTTATATGTACATACACACAGGGAAAATCTTTTTGGGGAAAATGTTTCTCCCTAATTTTGTAAGTTTTGACTTTCTCAAATTTGGTTGTGATTAAAATGATCGATTAAAGTGAAATATAACGTTCCATATAATAAGATGATGCTTCTAGTGGTGAAATAAATACCTAACCACCCCCTCACCCCCGCCATCCTCTGTTTAGCTGTGGACTAACTAGGAAACCATGGGAAAGTAATTTTCATTCTGACAATGTAGAGTAGAAAACCCAAACGAAAATCTTTATCATAATGTGTTTAAGTATAGCTTTTTCTTTCCTTCCTGATTCCAGTTTAATTTTTTAAAGTGTGGATGTTATGGCATTTATTCTTTGAAAAATCTCATAGCGCCCAGGTCTCACCTCCAGAGAATTTAATTAGTCTGAGGTGGGACCTAAACACTGGGGTTTTTGAAAAGGTTCATAGGTGATTTTTATGTGTGTCCAGGGTTGAAAACCAGTGCCTTGGAATCTGAGCATCAACCTTGAGGTCAATTGCACTATGAGCTGGATTCAGTATTGAACAATGGCATGCATGAATCAAGTCTTAAGGTTCATCTTTCTCATATTTCCCTATCTCTCACATGTTTTTCACTTATAATCTATTTGTTGTGGTTCAAACTTTAAACTGGGGAAGATCATTAATCATAGATATAATTTAGTGACAGCAGGGTCATGTCCCACTAACTAAGTACACCTTGTTTGCCTCAAAATGCTAATCGCTTCTCTGCAACATTAATGAGGGACAATTGATATTGAGCCTAACAATCATGTATGGTCTAGTTGATGTTTTATTGAAATAAAGTACTTTATTAGGTTATGGCAAAATACAGCAAGCTATAATTATGCAAATTCCTGAATCATATAACACCATATTTATGCAACTTTGGCATAAGGGGAAGAGGGGAATTTTAATGATTTTCAAGATTTTCTGGAAAAGTGAGTATAATTACAACAGGTATCACCCTGTATCTTTTCTGCAACAAGACCCATTGTTCTCAGAAGGGACTAATACAAAAAAAAAAAAAAAAAGAAGGGAATAATACTTCAGTTTCCTCTGCTTTCAGCTGCGAGGTTGTCAGAGGAGAAGATCTGCTCTGAACCTCAACTGCTACTTTCCATTTATTTAATTAGTATTGCCCAATTTGAAAGAAAAGTTCTCAAATTCTCAAAGCAAAGTGGCAAGTGTGTGGCAAGTTTGTATTGAACGTCAGCATGCTTGAAGACAGCTTCTCTGAGTCCCCATTAGAATTTAACAACTTACGAAGAGTATGATTAGAATGTTTTTTATGTGCAATTGCTAAACATGCTCTTGGTACAGGTTGTTGGACTTTATGGGACATCAGGGTACTTTTAATCTCTCCTGCTTGGCCCCCTGTTTCTACTGGCACCTGTTTCAACCCTGATAGGAACGTTATCTAATTTTTCATGATTTACCAGGGTTGTTTAAGGATAACAAAGATGAGTCCCTCAGTACATTTCAGTTCCAGGAAACCTGATTGCCTTTAAGAAGGCAGTACAAAATATATTGATTTAGTTCAGCCTCAAAGATCAATTGATAAATAATAGATGATAAAAATCCATTTGAGAATAAGTAAAAGGGTCAGGTCATAATTTATTGAGAAATTCCCCATTCCCCAACTGAGATAAACTTGAGTCATCTTAATTGTAGAAGTAATTTTCAATTGGCATCTATTATTAGTTGGCGAGTTTGCATCGGGTGTGTGTATATGTGAAATTGGTTGGTTAAGCAGATTATGAACTTTTCATAGGCAGAGACTGCATCCTATTTATGTATGTATGCGCAGTGCCAACTACTGAACCTGGTACATGGCGGGAGATATTCAGTAGAAGTCTATTATAATGAAGTGAATAAAAGCATGCACAGTTGACATAATTTTATAATAGCAAAACATGATATTTCCTTTTTAAAATACTCCTTGGCTCAAGGGAGAAAGGACAGTTATAGGTTTTTAATCTTCACAACAGTTAAACTAAATTCAAAATATCCAAAAAGGAAAGATATTTAAAAAAAAAACTGAATACTACAGTCTCTTGTGGTTTGGGAAATCTGGGAAGGAGATGAAGTGAGTATATGTTTTTAGTATGTTTAATCAGGTGAGAAATGACTGGGATGTACAAAAATTTATGTTGACTATTAAACTCTAAATTTTCCTTCCTTTTTTCTGAGTCGATCAATTCTGTAGGAAAATTTTCAAGAGGAAGAGAAAGGGATGGAGTCAAATATACAGGGAGGAGAAGAGCTTTCTGAAGCTTTTCTGAATAATGGCTGTGTTTGAAAGGCCTACTTTCAAATAAGACAAGACCATCTTTTGAGCCCCACAGGAAGCCACTGTCAGCTGCGATTGAAAACCCGTTTGAAACCAGTGGATCAATCTGGTGTTTTTAAGCTCCAGTTTGAATGAAGCTATTTATTTCTGAGTGTGTTTCATCATCTTCACTGAAGCCTCGAAGTTGTGGGGGGCAGCATTCACTATCTTTTTTGATGGGCTTTAAAATGGCTGGGATGTCTTATAGGAAAATACAGAGTCTGGGTTTTGACATCAACAACCTGGGCTTAACACAAGTGCACACAATGCACTGGAAAAAAAACTCCTAACGAGAGAAACACCATGTTCATGATGTTCAGATGGAAGCAAGCACTGTGAGTTATGCAAGACTTGAGGTCTATATGAATAGTTCATGTTTTGTTTTTGTTTTTAAGATTTCATTTATTTGTTTAGAGTGCATGAGGTGGGGGGGGAGGAGCAGAGAGAGAGGGAGAGAGAGCATCCCAAGCAGATTGTTTGCTGAATATGAGCCCGACACGGGGCTCGATCTTACAACCCTGAGATCATGACTGGAGCTGAAATCAAGAGTCAGATGCTTAACCGACTGAGCTGCCCAGGCACCCCAGGAATATTTCATGTTTTAAGGAAGCTGAGTCTGTAGCCAATTGTCTTCTATGTTGACATGAAATTAAGGAAAAGCTCATCATGAGACAAGTCTATTTTCCATTCCTTGGTGGGTATGCCAATAGCAAATACATGAGATCAAACCTAGGGATGGTTTTGGGGGACTATGAAGTTTTTCCTCTATGCTTATAATCCTGCAAATATTTGAGATTCTTTATAGTAGTATTAATTTCAGGGTAGCATCTTATTCCATTGCTCTCGGTTTTAGCCAGTTAGGAAAAACTTTGGATTTTTTCTCCCTTCAATATACAGCTATGAAAACAAAATTCCATATTCATTTATTTAGTACCGGGCCGTGATAGATCTTACATTTTCTCTAATGAATTCTAGGCTTTTGGAATCCACTAGAACATCAAATATCTATAAAACGATATAATAAGCAAAATTCCCAAAATAAATCATTTTGATTTCTTTAATCACTGAAGGATTAATGAACGGTCTTATACGGAGTCATGTCTGAATGAGAACATTCACGTACAGAAATATAAAGAGAAGTTTTTTGGAAGAATAAATCACAGACTTTGTTCTGAGTGAAATGTTGGGCAAATATACAGTATTTAGATGTTTTATGTTTTACATAAGTTTTGATTTTCAATTGCTGTCATAACAAAATAGAGCAAAGTTAGTGGCTTAAAACAACAGCGGTGTATTATCTCCCAGTTTTGTAGTTCGCAAGCCTGAAGAAAGCAAGTTTCCTCCTTTTTAGGTTTCACAGGCCAGGGGGCAGGCCTGGGCTCCCCTCTGAAGGCTCTGGGGTAGAAGCTGCTGCTAAGCCGGTACAGGTTGTTGGCTGAATTCCATGTCCCCCTCTTGCAGGTAAGGACGGAGGTGTCTGTTTCCTAACTGGCTGCTGGCTGGCCTGGGATTGTTCTCTGCTTCTAAAGCTCACCTGCAAGCTCACCTGCACTCCTTATCCTGTGGCCCTTTCCCAACTCCAAGTCAGCGATGGCAGGTGGATCCCTGTGTGGAGCCCATGACCCTGTCCTCTGCCTCATACTTCCGTGTTTGTCTCTGCTTTTATAGTTGTTGTATCGGGTCCACCAGATAAACTTAGATAATCACCTCGTGTTCATATCAGCTGACAGTAGCCTTAGTTCCATCTGCAAAGTCCTTTGGTAGTTGGACCTAGATTACCAGCGGAGCGGCTCCTTGGAGGGCATCCTTAGAATGCTGCCTCCTGTAATACGTCCGTACACACAACAGGAGAGCTCTTTTCTTTAAGAAAGCCAACCACAGAGGGGCACCTGCATGCCTCAGTTGATTAGGCATGGGGCTCTTGATCTCGACTTCGGTCTTGATCTTAGGGTGGTGAGTTCAAGCCCAGCGTGGAGCTGCTTGGAAAAAAAAAAAAGCCAAGTCTAGAAATAATGCCAGTACCTTATTCCATCGCAACATAAGATCACAATCCTTGCACCTCTGCTTGGCAAGCAGCATCTCGCTCAGAAGGAAGGCAAGGGCCTCATGGTGCCTCCAGAGCCTCTCAGGGTGCGGCAGCGCTGCCCTCAGCATCCCCACCCCCTGCCCCAGGCCTTGGCCAGGTGAACTCCGAGGGCTGCCGTCTTCCCCCTGCAGTGGGCACCCGCCACCCCTTGGCTTTGCCCTGGCTACAGTCCACCCTCCCGGGGCAGCAGCATCCTCTCTACCTTAGCTGAAGTCCGGCCCCAAACGTCACCTTCTCAGGAGGGGCATCCTGGCCACCTTGCGATTCCAAGCATCCTGCCCCATGCTACCCCTGGGCCTCTTCCCCCCCGCTGCCCCCCTTCACCCCGGCAGTCACCAACTCCTCATCAATTAGTTATTCATCCCATAGGCTTTATAAGGCAGGAATTTTCGTCTGTCTTGTGCTCTGGTGTATCCCAGCCCCTAGAATAGTATTTGGCATATGGTAAGCACTCAATAAAAATTTGTTAAAATAATGCTGAATTAATTAAAATAATGAGCCAGATTCTCATTCTCTGAATTGCTAATCCTTTCATCTAGTGAGAAAATTTATATTTTTATGAATTGTTCAAGTTCATTATCTATTCTGTTCCCCACTCTATTGATTTTAGCAATAAAATCATACAAGAAACGACTTCCTCTTATTTCTAAATATTTTCCTCCTTGGATATTTTTTCCTTTCAGTTTATCATGAATGATTCTTAACTTCAAGTTGTAGAAAGCTTACGAAAGCTTCAGGAAGTGGTCTGAAAAATGTAATGACACAACCTGTCTCTACATTCCACGTACTCCAATTGTTACCTGCTTTTTCTTTCCATTTGATAATATCGATGTGCCACATTAAACATATTTTTTATACTTTTAAAAATTTTATTTAGTTGAGAGAGAGAGAGTGAGCACAAGCAGGAGGAGAGGGGCAAAGGGAGAGGGGAAGGAAGAAGCAGACTCCCCACTGAGCGTGGACCTGACATGGGGCTCGATCCCAGGACCTTGTGATCATGAACTGAGCTGAAACTAAGAGTCAGACTCTCAACCAACTGAACCACCCCAGTACCCCTTATATACTTTTTATAAAACTTTTCTTGTTAGTATGTTATACATCTGGTGTGGTCCAATATGAAAAGAGAAACGTTACAAAGGAATCAATTCCTGCCTTAAGCATTGGTAGTTTAAGCATTCTGTGCCATTCTGTAACTTCAGTACTTCTTCTGTCACCGTAGCCAGCTGCGTGCGTTGGCCGTCTCTTCTGTCATGGGTCGTCATCTCGTGATGTCTGCCCGTGTGCGAGAGTGGTTAGGTGGGGCTGTCCTCCAGTCTTCTACTCCCATTCTGGCTTCCCTCCCGGCAGTCTTATGAACTCTAGTGACTTCAGCCATTAACTTATCCTGCTGCCTTCCACCTCTATATGCCCAGGCCCACATTCTCATGAGACCCAAATCCCTGAATTAATGAGAGCACTTTAGACTCTACATGTCAGATATCAAGCTCATCTACCCCACTCGGCTCCTCTTCCTTTGTTAGTCTGTTTCTCTCTCTCTCTCTCTTTAAAGATTTTATTTATTTACTCATGAGAGACACAGGGAGAGAAGCAGAGACACAGGCAGAGGGAGAAGCAGGTGCCCTGTGGGGAGACTGATGTGGGACTCAATCCCAGGACCCTGGGGTCATGACTCGAGCTGCAGGCAGATGCTCAACCACTGAACCACCCAGGCTGTTTCTATTAATCATACCTGCAGCTCTTCAGTCACCACATCTAGAAACCACAAAAACATCTTTACCGTTTCCTCTGGGTCCTTTCTTCCCACACATTTGATCACATACAAACCCCCTGGAATTCTGCTGCTGAAATGACTTTCCAGTCTTTTCCCTGCTTTCCTTTGCAATAGCTTCTTTACTACTCAGATGCTCACCTGGACTGCTATACTACAATCTCTTACCCGACCTATTACCTACTGGCTTCTACCTTGTTCTCTACCTTTCCTATTTGTTCTAGAGAATTCTTTTCAAAATGTAGATCAAAGCATGACATCACACTCAAAAATTATCCTAAGTGTTTAGCATGGTATTCAAGACCTTCCTAATTTGAGCCTAAACTCATTTTGCAAACTGATGTTTCATCTTCCTCTCTAAAACAAAGAATAATGGAGCTCTCCTAAGCACATGGCATCATATAAAATTCTTATGCCTCCACTTAGGCTTCCTCTCTTCTTAGAATTTTCTCCACATCCCTGCTGGCCCTCTCTGTTCACCTTCCTCTCTCTTGTGATACAACTTCTAAGACCCAGATCTAACAGGACCTCTTTGGTGAAACCTTCTTCAACTTTCCCAGATTAGGGAAAGTTGCTTCTCTTTCTGTGGTGTGAAATCACCTTATCATAACTGTTTTAACACCCCCACAATAATATGGTAGTGCATATTGTCTGTTTACCCCAAAACTTGTGACTTCTTTGGGGAGAGTAACTGTATATATTTTTAAATCTTTGTGTCACATGCATAAAGCAAAACTGGCAATTAGGAGATTTGGCAAATAGATGATTTAAAAAATGAACAAACAAACAAAAAAAAATAGAAACAGACTCATATAAACAGAGAACAAACTGGTGGTAGCCGGGGGAAAGGGTCAGGGGGATGGGTGAAACAAGGGAAGGGGATTAAGAGATACAAACTTCTGGCTATAAAATAGGTAAGTAACATGGATGAAAAGTACAGCATAGGGAATATAGTCAATAATATTTTAATAGTGTTATATGGTGCCAGATGGTAACCAGACTTACCGTGGTGAGCACTGTATATAGAATTGTTAGATCACTATGTTGTATATCTGAAACTATTATCATATTATATGTCAACTGTATTTCAATAATAAAAAAAATTTAAAAGATAAGAAGTGGAAGCAAATTTACAGATGCTGGGTGCCCCTGGGTGGTCTGTCAGTTAAGCAGGTGCTTTTGGCTTGTCAGTATCCCAGGTCCTGGGATCAAGCCCTGCATTGGGGCTCCCTGCTCCCTCTGCCCTACCCCCACCCCCCACTCATGCTCAGTCTCTCACTCACTTTCTCTCTCTCAAATAAATAAAATCTTTTAAAAAATCCAGATACTGAACTAGAATCAACATAGCAAAATATTGCAGATGAGTTTTGATGGGAGTAAAAACTAGGGAAGCTAGTCCTGAGTGTTTCCTATAAAAGATTTTCCCTTCCCTTTCTAAATGACTTTTCTGAACAGTCCATCCTGTTTCACTGTATATAATTACTATGCTTCAAAATATTGTTATTTTGTTATTATCTTCATCATCATCAACAAAGATTGCCAAAGAGAGCTGTTTTTACTAGGAACTATAGACAATTTTATTCAAAGGGCAGATTCAAAGTGCACACTTTGGAAGACTATACCAACTGAAGAAACTTAAGAAAACAAACACATTAATTCTCTTACAGAATGCTGAAACTCTCATAAAATCCAGAGACATAGTCAAATGGAATCCATTAAATCACCAATGGCTAGCATAGGAAGAGGCATTTAAGAGCTGATATACTCTATACCAGATCCCAAATTGTATATACAATTATTTGGAGAAGTTGTAAGAATGTATCATGTCACCCCAGCCAGTGTGTGCTAATCCTGTAGGTCTGGTGTGGTCCAGGAATCTGATTTTGTCATGAACACCTCTACATGCTTCTGACAGATGGTCTAAGGACCACATTTGAGAAACACTGATCTAGCCCCGAACATTCATTTTATAGAGGAGATGACTGGATCCCATGGAAGCTCAGTGTCCTAGCACCCTATCTTCCGATATTTCCAAGAGTCCTTACTATTTGATCTTCATGTTGGCCAATTGGGAATCCTGCTATTACTGTTACTTTTTATTCTTCTTATTTTTTAGTTTAATTTCGTCTCCATTTACTGAAATAAAGAAGCGTTGTTTAAAAAGATTCTCATGTTTACCTGTATTCTCTCTCATGTCTTTCTTGACTTTTAGATATGAGTGGGTTATTTCTTTGAAGAAAAAAATGAACCCACCCCTAAAGCCCAGAAAGATCCATGATCCCTATATCTTCAAGTCTGCTGCGTTTGTCTCGTTCATTTGCTTCTCCAATCTGTGCGCACAGAAACTTCTTCCGTCACAAAACCTCCACATCCCCCTCTTCATTACAGCTGACACCATCACCTTACAGCCATATCAGCGCAGTGCAGCTGTGCAACATGATGGGCTTTCTGTAAAAGCCTGAATAGGTACAACCAACAGCGTTGGAGGGGTGGGCAAAGAGAGAAACAAAGCTTTCAGTCTCCTTTTGGGCTTTGTTAATAATGACAGCTCAGCTGATAGTGTTTCCTGAGAATGAGGGATTCCTGATGGAGAGGACGCGCTCATTCCCAGCAGAGCATCACAAGTGGCCTTTTGGGACAGCTTTCCTTGATGGGAATAGTTAGGGTAGAAAGGCTGACCCTGTCGCTGCTGCCAATTTTAGGTAACATTCTCTCCCCCAGATGTTCATGACAGCAGGAGTTTCATCACTGTTTCCTGAGCTGAACCCCCTGAACCCATCATGTTCCTGAGAGATCATTGTCCCAACCAACGTCTTTCATTTCGTTTCCTTTTTTCATCTTCCAGACAAACATTCTGGAGCTGGTTTTTTATATACACATTGTTTTACTAATTAAAGTGAAGTCCTTCAAATATATAGAAGAGTATGGCTGATGGAATGAGTGCTGGGTGTTGGCAAATTGAATTTAAACACAATATAAAAAAAAATGAAGAGTATGGCAGCAAAGAGAACCAACAGGCATTCACCTCCACCCAACTCTAAATAAAATCTTGACATTTTGGGGATGCCTGGGTGGCTTAGCGGTTGAGCCTCTCCCTTCGGCACAGGGTGTGACCCCGGGGTCTGGGATCGAGTCCCACATTGAGCTCCCTGAGAGGAACCTGCTTCTCCCTCTGCCTGTGTCTCTGCCTCTCTCTGTGTGTCTCTCATGAATAAATAAATAACATCTTTAAAAAAAAAACTTGACATTTTGCCAATATTTGTTTCAGAATTATTTAAAGAAGTAAAACATTACAGGTATAGTGGAAGCTCCTTGCATAACCGTCTCCAATCTGTTTTCTCTTTCTTACCTGACATAATCAATTCCACAAAACTTGGTATTGATCATTTCTGTTCATGTTTTTATGCTATTTCTATGTATACATGCATCCTAAATAAAAACTTTGCATATTTTCAAGCACGAATCTCTACATAAAATTCTGGTTTTCTTACTCGATGTTGTTCTGAGAGTTTATTCCCATCAACATATATAGCTCAAGGTTATTCATATTAAATACTATGTATTATTTCAATGTATTTCATTAGTCATTCTTTTCTTAAATTGCTTATATATTTTTGATACCACCAGCTATGTTGTAATGAATATTTTTGTCTGTGTTTCATTTTATGCTTGTATCAGACTTTCTTTTGGATGCATTCTACAGGTGCAGTCACTATATTGCATGATTTGTACAAAATCTAACCAACTAGAACTTGCCAAAGCAAATGTTCCAACCTGCACACCCAAAAGCAGCGGCCAAGATTTCTTTTTGAGCTACGGTCTCACCACAACTTGAGATTGTCCAACTTCTAAATTTTGGTCAATGAGAACTATGTCTATTTTATTGTTTCAAGTATTGCTGTTGTGTTCAATATGTAGATTGGCCATTTTCGTTTCTTTTCTGTGGATTTCCTGTTCATCTCTCCTCCCTTTTACTTTATTTTATTTTTTAAAAGATTTTATTTATTTATTCATGAGAGACACACACAGAGAGAAAGGCAGAGACAGGCAGCGGGAGAAGCAGGCTCCATGCAGGGAGCCTGACATGGGACTCGATCCCGGGTCTCTAGGATCAGGCCGTGGGCAGAAGGCGGCGCTAAACCGCTGAGCCACCTGGGCTCTCCCTTTCCCTTTTAAAAATGTGGGTTTTTTTTTTCATTTTTTGAATTTTTTAGATATTAATCTTTTGTTAGTTAATGAAAAGTAAATATCTCCTTGTCAGTTGTGCTTGTCTTTTCATTTTTTAATACTCTTTTCAAGTAATTTTAGGTTTGCACAGAAAATAGAGTTTCTATATACCCCATCTCTGCCAACATAGTTTCTCCTTTATTAACGTCTTGCTTTGTTATGGTACTTTTGTTACAGTTGATGAACTAATATTGATAAATTATTATTAACTGAAATCTATGATTCACATTCAGGTTCACTCATTGTGATATGAAACTCTATGCATCCTGACAAGTGTCTAATCTCACGTGTCTAGCATTATAGTAGTATACAGAATAGTTTCCCCACCCTAAAAATGCCATATGCCTCTCCTATTTATCCCTCTCGTCCTCTCCACCACAGAATCCTTTGCAACCAGTGATCTTTTTAGCATCTCCCCAGTTTGGCCTTTTCCATAATGTCATATTGTTGGAATCACCATATGTTGTTTTGTCAGATTAGCTTTCACCTAACAATATGCATTTAAGAGTCCTCTGTATTTTTCTGACTTGATAGCTCATTTCTTTTTATCACTGAATAATATTCCATTTTATGGATGTACCACCTTTTGCTTATCCATTTGCTTGTTGGAGGACATTTTAGTTGTCCTGATTTTTAGCAGTTTTGAATATTTATTATAAATATTCGTGTACAAAATTTTGTGTGATTCTAAATCTTCAGCTGATTTGGATAAATTTCTAGGAGGGCAATTGCTGGTCCATATGGCCAACCTATGGTTAATTTCGTAAGGGCCGCCAAACTATTTTCCAAAGTGGCTATCCTATTTTGCATTCCCACAAACAATGGATGAGAGTTCCTGCTGCTTCACTTTGTCTCCAGCATTTGATGTCAGTGTTTTGGGATTTTAGCTATTCTGATAGGTGTTTTGTATTAACCACATTTCTTATTTTCTGCTTTTGATAATGCTTTAGCATTTTGAGGCCTTCCTGACAGTGAGAGACTTCTCCTAGGACTAGCTAACTCCTAGACATATTAAATGATTCCATTATGATCACATCTTTCATATGCAAACCAACCAATCCAAAACCTATAACCCCAACCACCAAATTTATAAAACTTTCATACGCCAAATCCATATTCTCCTGACCCAATCAACCCAGGGCTGGGTACCACGCAACTCACGACAACTTCTACACTACAACCCTTCTGAAATTGTTCAAACTAGCCAAGTTTACCCCTGTTTATCTTGCCACACCAATTTCTTCCTTTGAAAACCATAATAAAGGTTATTGCTCATGTTTTCCTCTTACTCCCTCTGCCTCCTAACTGACAATATGTCCCCCATATGTCCCTTTGTAGTATGTCATGCATCCTGTTTTCAGGAATCTGTGAGTATAGAGACTTCTTCCATCTGGGGCACCCAGTGGTTGAGCATCTGCCTTCAGCTCAGGTCATGATCCCGGAGCCCTGGGATTGAATCCCTCATCAGGCTCCCCTTAGGGAGCCTGCTTCTCCCTCTGCCTCTCTCTCTGTGTCTCTCATTAACAAATAATAAAATCTTTAATAAAAAAAGAAAGAAACTTCTTCCTTCACTGAAGTCATTTGTGTGTCTACTTGTCTTACTATAGCTGATTAAACAAATCCTAGGTATATTTAAAACATATGTAATGGTGTCTCATTGTTTTAATTTACACTGCCCTGATGATATATGGTGTTGAACATAATTCCACATGCTTATTCGCCATCTGTGTATTTTTTTTTTTTTTGGTGAGGTGTCTGTTCAGATATTTTGCCCATTTTCTTCTAGTTGAGTTTTAAGAGGGTGTTTTTTTGGGTGGGTATAATTTGATTATAAGTTGTTTATCAGATATGTGTTTTGCAGAATTTTTTCCAATCTGTGGCTTGTCTTTTCAGTTTCTAAACAGAACCATTGGTAGCACAGAAGTTTTTAACTTTAATGAAGTTCAATCTATCAGTTTTTTTTCTTCCATGCACTGTGTTTCAGTGTTGTATCTAAATTTTTTTAAAATTTTTATTTAGTTATGATAGTCACAGAGAGAGAGAGAGAGGCAGAGACACAGGCAGAGGGAGAAGCAGGCTCCATGCACCGGAAGCCCGACGTGGGACTCGATCCCGAGGCCCCAGGATCGCACCCTGGGCCAAAGGCAGGCGCCAAACCGCTGCGCCACCCAGGGATCCCTCAGTGTTGTATCTAAAATGTCATTGTCAAACCTAGAATTTCTTTTCTTTCTAGACATTTTATAGTTTTTTTAAAAGATTTATTATTTATTTATTATTCATGATAGACACACACAGAGAGAGAGGCAGAGACATTTAATATGTCTAGGAGTTAGCTAGTCCTAGGAGAAGTCTCTCACATGCAGGGAGCCCGATGTGGGACTCAATCCCGGGACTCCAGGATCACGCCCTGGGCCAAAGGCAGGCACTAAACCGCTGAGCCACCCAGGGATCCCCACATTTTATAGTTTTGCATTTTATATTTAGATCTATGATCCATTTCGAGTTAATTTTTGTGAAAGGGGTTATGGTCTGTATCTAGATCCCTTCCCCCTCTCGGCACTTTTTTCTGGCATAGAGATATTCAACTGCTCATCACTATCAACAGAAAGGACTATCCTTTCTCTGTTGAAATGTCTTTGCTCTTTTGTCAGAGAATAATTGACAATATTTGTGTGGGTCAACTTCTGGTCTCTCTCTTCTGTTTCATTAAAATGTTTGTCTATTCTTTCACCAATACCACACTGTCTTAGTCACTGCAGCTTTACAGGAAGTCTTAAAATTGGATAGTGTCAATTCTCCAATTCTTTTTTCAGAATTGTGTTGGCAATTCTGGCTCTTCTGCCTTTCTATATGAACTTTAGAATTAGTTTGTCAATATCAAGAAAATATTTGTATGGGATTTTTATTGTGGTTGGATTGAATCTGTAGATGAAGTTGAGAATTATTGACATTCAATAAATTTGAGTCTTCCTATCTATGAATATGGTATACCTATTTGTTTAGATTGTCTTTGATTTTTTTTCCTCAGAATTTTGTATTTTTTCTTATATAGATCCAGTTCGTATTTTGTTAGATTCATATGTAACTATTCAATTTTTGGTGGTGCTAATGTAAATGCTGTTATGTTTTAATTCCAAACTCCAAATGTGCATCGCTGGTATATAGGATATATAGGAAATAGTTGCCTTGTGTATATTAACTTTGTATTCTGAAACCTTGCAATAATTGCTTATTAGTTTCAACCTTTTTGTTGTTGTTTTTGAGCCTTTAGGATTTTCTACACCGACAATCAAATAATTGCAAGCAAAGATAGTTTTATTTCTCTCATCCCAATTTGTATACCTTTTATTTCCTTTTTCATTTCTAGACTCTAATTGAATTAGCAAAGATTTCTCAATGATGTTGAATAGAAATGGCTGAGGATGTATACCTTTTTTTCTAGTTAGCTGAGAAGTTATATCATGAATCACTGTTGAACCTTGCCAAATGCTTTTTCCGTATTGATAATTATCTTATGCTTTTTCTTCTTTAGACCGTTGTGTTGATTTGCATCAATTGAATTTTTGAATGTTGAACCATTTTTGCACACCTGGACTTAATATGACTTGGTCATAGTATCTAATACTTTTTATATATTATTAGATTCAGTCTTCTATTTTTTTAAGTTTTTCTGCATGAGAAATATTGATATATAATTCTCCTTCTTTGTATTGTCTTTGTCTGATTTTAATATTAGAGTAACTCAAACCTCATAAAATGAGTTAAAAATGTTCTCTATGACTTCAATTTTCTGGAAGAGTTTGCAAAGAACTGGTATTATTTCTTCTTTAAATGTTTGAATTCACCAGGGAAACCATCTTAGCCTGGTGCCTTCTGTTTTGGAGGATTATTAGTTGTTGGCTCAACTTCTTTAATAGATATAGGTCTATTCAGAATATCTATTTTCTCATATGAGTTTTTGTAGATTTTTGTCTTTCGTGGAATTTGTTCATTTCATTTAAGTTATTAAATTTGTGGGACACAGAGTTATTCATATTATTCCTTTATCATCCTTTCAATGTCCATGGAATCAGTAGTAATGGATTCTTTTTCATTTGCAACCGTAATTTGTGTCTTCTTTCTTTTTTTCCTTGGTTTGTGTGACTAGAGGTTTGCCAATGCTATTGGTCTTTTCAAAAGGAGTGTATTGGTAAATATATTAACTTTTTGTTCAATTAAAATTAATTAAATTACTTCTTAATATCATGTGACCTAAAAACTAAATTACAAAGATAGCCAGCTCCTACACACCTTGTATAAAATAGTATGGGTAAAAGAGAAGGGAAGAAGAAAAATTTAAATACATACACATATATTTATAAGAAGCTATTACCATTCTCATTCTGCAACTAGTCATGGGACCTTAGATAGTATTTCAAGCTTCATTCTTCCTCTTCGTGTATTCTCTGCCTTCAGTCACCGTTTCAGCTCGTTTGTATTCTTTACCTGATGATTTAACTTAACTATTCATTCTGAAAGTGTCTTAAGAGGTTTCACCACTATTGAAATGCAGTAAGCTTCCATTAATTTCCTTCCTTGTTATGCAGGTATTAATAGACACCTCAAAGATTTACATAGCATCTTCTAGATTTTTCCTTGATAATCAGAATCAATCTTCCCACCCATAGTGGTTTTTAAATGTCTGCAATTTCTTCCTTTAAATGATGGAATATAATTCTTCACTCCATCAATATGGGCTGGCTTTAGTGACTCACTTTTATGAATATAATGTTGCAGAAATGGCATACAGGTCAAAGAAGGTGATACTGCTTCCAACTGAAATTTCAGTCTTCAGTTTTTGAGCCACACTAACTGATGCTGAACAGGGCAGAGACAGATGTCCCAGCTGGGCTCTGTCCAAATTTCAGATTTGTGAACCAAACAAATATTATCATTTTGTACCACTAAATTTTGAGATGGTTTATTATTCAGTAATAGAGGACATGTTTTGGTACTTGGAAGTAGGTTATTGCCATAACATAAACTTAAAATATGTTGCAGTGACCTTGAATTGGGTTATAAATGGGATCTGGAAGGACCAGGAAGACAATGTAGGTGAAAGCTTAAACACCTTGAAGAGATTATTAGCAGAAGACTGATGGTCCCAGGAAGGGCTATGCTGAGGCTTAACAGAAAGTGAGGAAAATATTATTGTAAGCCAGAAAAAAGGAGGCTCTTGCTCTGTGGTGGTGGAAAGTTTAGCAATATGATCACCTATGGTAATATGGAAAATAGAAACTATAATACAAAAAACTGGATGATGTAGCTGAGGATAATTTCATGCATAGTATGGAAGGTATTTCCTGGCTTTTTCTAGCTGCCTGCAGTAAAATGTTAGAAGAAAGAGAGATTAACTGAAGAAAGAAATGTTAAATATCTGAAATTTGCTTTATTTAAAAAATAAAAACAAGCTGTTTTTTTATTCTCAGTTTTTCCAGATGGCAAACAATGTTAAATTAGAAGAAATAGCTTCTGGGTAGATATGAATTCCAGGTTCCTGTCAGGAATATAGTCTAAAGATTAAGATCCTTTGATAGAGCCTGAAAAAGATTTAATTTGGTACCTCAAGCAGACAAAAGTCCTTCTAATAATATAGGAATGACAACATGGAAAGACCACTTATAGATCTTCCAATCCCAGATCCCTCTGACATACCAGCCTATAGCCAGCTTCAATCATCAAAAGCACAAGTGATTGAACTTTCAGCTGATTCCAGCTTCCAGCCTTTGAGCCATTTTAGCTGACTTTGCATGGAGCAGAGATAAAATGTTACCCTAAACCTGACCAATTGAAGTTTTTAAAAGATATTTATTCATTTGTTTGAGAGAGAGAGAGAGAGAAAGAGAGACAGAGTGAGTGGGAGAGGCAGAGGGAAGGAATCATAAAGCAGATTCCATGCTGAGCACTCCATCTCAGGACCATGAAATCACAACCTGATCTGATGTCAGATGTTCAACCAACTTTGCTACCCAGGCACCCCAGTTGAAGATTTTTGAGCAAACTTAATGTTATTTCTTGAAGCCCTTGATTTTGGGGTAGCTTATTACATACTGATACATAACCAGAGCACCAGATCTTTGCTTGTTGATTCATTGGCATGATAAGCCCCAGCCTTCAGTTCAATGGAAAAATTATTATGCAATATTATTATTATTATTATTATTATTATTATCATAGTTATGCATTCTGGTGGAAACTTTCCTTCTTTGGTAACTATGACTTCTAAACTAGCAGCAGCACAGTAGAGATGTGAAGCCACTTGTTTTCCAGTGTACTACATCGTGTGATCAGTGTTATTTCCACTTTTAATGCTTGGTTATCTGTTTAATGCATACTGGTAATGTGAGCAATAGTAATATATTTTTGTGGTACAGAACATGAACTGCATCTTGTGCCACTCAGTTTGCCAGATTTAGCAAATACAAATGTAGGATGACCAATTCAAACTGGATTTCACATAAACAAAGAATATGTTTGTAGTATGAGTATGTCTCATGCAATATTTGGGATATATTATACAAAAACAATGTATTCATTACCTGAAATTCAAATTTAACCATGTGTTCTATATTTTATCTGAGTAAATAAATTTATTTAGCTTAGCTTTACACATTGTTACCCCAAATGGCCATTCCACCATTGTATAAAGCTAACTGCTCTGGACAATGAGGTATATGTTAAATTTAGTGACATCTATCAATATATGTTCATTACCTCCCTTCTTTTACTATGAGATTATTCATCACAGTAATATTGTAAAATATATTTGGCAGAGAATTAGGCATTCAGTGAGTAGATGGATGGAGATAAGCTCAGAATTGTGAATTGTCAACAAAAATCCTTATGTGGGAATGTTTATTCCAAGAAAGGTAACTAACTTCCTTTTGGGAATCATTTTTTGGTCCAATGTGGTAAATCTGCCTCTAGGTTGACTGATCTCCTTGGGCTATGGCTCCATATCAGGAGCTCAAGCAGTACCCAAAAATCCACTCATTGCATCCATTTATGCCACACTGTCTCCTCCTCATCAAATAAGTGTTATGCCCTGGTGGGGGATTTTCTGCAAAAAGTTCACTAAAGAAGCAAAAGAAAGGGTTAGCCTACATTAAAGACGCTGCTGCCCAGTGTGGACTATGGTGACAGGATAGCCCCACACAGGATTGCTCTGAAGGACAGTGGGGAAGGCAGAGACTCTCAATATTTCTCAAGTAAAGAATAAGAAGCAGTACTTCCAGTTTGTCCTATTTCTCTGGAAGGACGCATGGTCACGAAATATGGATCTGCACTGATTAGCCAACAGTGGATAACAATCTGTTTTACAGGTGGGTCAGGGACCTCGAATGAACATGATTGTAGATGAGGAGTTTACTGTCAAGATGGTATGAAGGAGAAGTACGTGGATGTTTCTATGAGGAAGGCTTTTAATGATTACGTAGAGACCTGTTTGTGTATATTATTTATCTCTGTCATATGGCCCCTTAGTGCTTGTTTGAGCAAAGATGAATAAAGTAGCAAATAGGTTTGGATAAAGGGTAATAAGTGTTGTCTTAGCTAGAGTGGATTAGGCAGTGTTAGCAAGCAGACCCTCAAATTTACAATGGCCCTAACAGAATGAAAATCTATTTGCCATGCTTATCACCATCCAAGGCACATTTTTTTTTTTTTGGTAGGTAAGTGGCTCAGTCCCATAAAAGACTTCCATGTTTACTGGAATGTATGCTAACTTTTTCTAGTGAATATGTAAAAGAATATGGTCAGGGCAGTCTATTTAAACAGCAACAGAATGCTATAGTTACCAAGCAAATAGAGAGGGAATCAAATATTGCCTAGAGTCCTACAAAATTTTTATTCAGTGGTAGTGACACTTGGGAAATTATTTCTGATGTCTTGAATTTTTTAATCTTTTCAAATATCCATCAATAACTATAGTATTTGAAAGTATTTCTTGAACACTGAGAGCCATTGAAATGATTCCTAACCGTTGGTAAAGGAATGATTTGATTACATGACCATCTTATCTGCTAGACTGTGCATTTCCCTAGAACAAAGACCATTTTATTTGTCTTTGATTCTCATTCTTCAGATAGTGCACAGTAGAGTGAAGGTTCAATAAAATTAAGTGCATTCACCCTAAAGAAATTATGTATTCCTTTTAAAGAAGGTATGTAAATGGACTCAATGACAAATCATCGGACTGAGAAGATTAGAACTAATATTGAAAACAGAATCTTGAAGTCTTGACTTTTGTGCTCTCAACACCTGCCACAATAGCAGTTCTGCATTTGTTTCTTCGCTGAGTTAAATCTGGTCAGGGCATAGGAGACTTTGCTTCCTGATGAATATTTAGTTCATGATAGAAAATCACTCAGTCTCTAGGTGGGGCGTATGAAGAGTAACATGAAAAACAAAGAGAATAAAATCTATTTGGTACGATTGTCTTTTTCTAAAATGCAAGAAAAAGTGCTTTAAGCCTCACTGTATTAGGAAACTGCTAAAAAAAATAGAAAGAAAAAAGAGCTTACCATATGCATTAGGCAAATTCAATTTGCACATAAATTAGAAACTCGAGTAGCAACAATTTGAAGAGTGGGAAAGAAAAGCTACTGTATCAGCAGGTTTACAATCTAGGCAGTTTGGTATCTTGACTGAGTTATAAATAATGAAACCTCAATCTGTTCTTCAAATATATTTTATGAATAGTTTAGAATTTTTAGAGCACGCGTCATAGGTTCAGAAATAAAGTCTAATTAACTAAAGGGGAATGTAGTAGCACAAAAACATTTTGACTTCATAAAAATTTCTTCCATGTGCTGATTAAAATGGGTCATGCTCACACCTAGAAAATACTGCTAATTTTTAAAGGTGTATTTAGTTTCAGGTTAAAGGTTTGACATGAACAATGTATATCCTTTAGAGAATGGCTGTTTAAAGTTTTTTATGGCCTTCATGTGACATGATCAGTATTTTCTTAGTTGCTGTTTATTTGTCAGGATTACAGACAAGTGAATCTCATGTTTTTCAAAAACAGATTCCCATTTCTTCTTCGGTGTTATTTCTGAGAGAAATCCTGTAAAAAGTGAGATTTTAAAATCACTGAAATTATAACATTTAGAATTCTTATAGAGAGGGTCACATGGAGATCAAACCACAGCAGGGCTGAGTGACTTGTGATTGTTCTAGAGGAGTAGTAAATAGCATGAGTCACATTTCTTTTTTCAGTTGTCTTTCATTGAGAAAAGTGCAACTTCCTCTGCTAAAGAAAATGCTAGAAGTGAATTGTGGTTATTGATGCCAGAGGTGACATAGAGACTCACTGTTCACCAAAATCTTTTTTTCTCTTCTTACTGGACACGTGGCTGAATTCCATTTCCCAGCCTTACCTGTCACTTAGATGTGGGCATTTGTCGTCATCTAACCAATGGAATGTGAGTGGCATCTCCAAGCAAGACTCATAAAACCTCCCCGATGGGCTGCTCCATTCTCTTCCCCTCTCTGTCTACTCAACGTAGATGATGACAAGACTCTAGGAGACAGGGGTGCTGCAAGGACGAAAGATCCTTAAGTGAATCAACACGTGGAGAACATTTCTCTGTCGGTAAAGAACACATGTGTCTTGGGCTATTAGGGGATGAGAAATAAATTCATATTGTGTTTGAGTATATATATGCAGTTTGAGCATATATTATTGATAATATATTAATATGTGTTACATATGTACCTGTAATTACACTATTTTCAGTATTAACCTTTTCTAATATGTCTGGTTATAATAAATTTTCTCATATTTTAATTCACTGGCAGATAGGGAATAATAGACTAAATTAAAAAAACCCCACCCTTGTAGGCTGGACTGCACCAGATACTTGCTTATGAAATAAACTCTGCAGGTTTCACTGTGGGTTCTTTATGAAATGCTTAACAAGGATAAATGTTAGCTTTGGTCAGATAGCTGCTGGGGTCTGGAGCCCTGAGAGGTTGTGATATGTCTTGCAACACACTGTGACTTAGCGATGAGATCTAGATTTCTCAGCTCCAGTTCTCTATTTTATTTCCTAGGATTTCCAGGTTTTATAAGCTTTGGCTCTGTCATACTATACTGTAAAGACCCACTCCAAAAGCAACAAGAAAACAGTTTCTCTTTTGTAGAAAACTCTTACACATCTCCATTTGCATGCAATGTTTTTGTTTTAGTATATTTTGTGTTGCTGTCACTGATATGCTAATGATATGCTATTGCTATCTGGAATGCATTCAGCTACACACCACTGATTTCATTTTTGTGCAGAGAAGCAAAAACCTGAGACTTTAGCAATGATTACGATCTTTTGCTCCGTGAAGAAAGGCCAGGAGGCACAGATTTAGATACACATACACACACACACAAAGGAAGAAGAAGAAGAAGAAGAAAAGAAGAAGAAGAAGAAGAAGAAGAAGAAGAAGAAAAGAAGAAGAAGAAGAAGAAGAAGAAGAAGAAGAAGAAGAAGAAGAAGAAGAAGAAGAGAAGAAGAAGAAGAAGAAGAAGAAGAAGAAGAAGAAAAGAAGAAGAGAAGGAGGAGGAGGAGGGGGTGGGGAGGAGGAAGAATGGTGATAATCTTATTAACCTTGAGTTTTTTCATCTCCTTTGAGTCTTCATGTTGCAGAGTAACAGTTCTGGCAGGTGGTGGCCAAATTTTAATTCTGTGTTGATTTACTACCAACACAATACTCTTTAAGGAAATAAAAGAAAGAAACTCCCGATATGGAAACAAATGGGAAACTGAAATTTCAAAAAATGTATAAATTTGTGTGCTGTTAACCAAAATGAAAATTATTCTGTTTCTATCTCTACTTGTTAAAGAGTTAAAATGCATGCCCATCTGACAGAAATATACATGTGTGTGCATACACGTTGTTTTGTGTGAGTATATATACAGGTTTCCCCTTTCTGCATTACACCACTTTACTTTCAGGAAAGACCCACATCAGTAACTGCTAACCAAAAGAAATACAAAAAGGACTTATGCTTTTAGGAAAAAATTCCTTGACTATATTCATGTAGGTCTTCCATAGAAGCGAAGTGCCTAATGCAAACTTTCAGAGAGTGGGGAATTCCTGTAACCTTCATTATTTCACATTTAACTTTGAAAGTCATCCTCAGAGAAAATTCTATATTTTGGAAGAATAAAACACTGCACATATCCATGTGTTTCACTAATCATCCCTCAAGAAGCAGTTGAAAACGTTTTCATGTCAATTTAAGAGACACTTAATAAAAGTCAGCTATATGCCCCAAAGACAGTGCGCTAAGTGATGGAGAAATAAGTGTGAATAAGACGAACTCCATGTCCTCCACCTCTAGAGAAGCTCTCCTTGCCTAGTCAGAAGTGACTGTTAATTGTATTCTACATTATTGGGGACAACCGATCACTTTCCTGTGATTTTCCTTGCACATCTGCTAAACTAAATACTATATTTCCACCTATTGGGAAGTTGTATAAACCCTGTTTTTGGAATTAGAGAGTTGGTTCCGGTTCTTGGTTTCCACTCTGTGTTGGGCAACTTCTGTGCAGGCATATTACTTAATCTCACTTTGCCTCAGTTTCCTCATCTGAAAATGTACATAATAAATGAGCTTCATATATATAAATGACCTTGCAAGCACTGGATACATGGTAAGTGATCTAAAATAGCGGTGCTAAAAGAAGGAGGAACACTAACCACAAAGAACTTTGAAGCATTGGGCAAAGTGGAAAAAATTGTACATGTTGCATATTCAACATATGTCATTTCATTTACTCCTCACAGACCTCTTTTGAGGTCAAAGAGCTCACCTTTTCCAGAGGGGAAGCTGAGTTTCAGAGGGGTTGAGGTTTACCCAAGATCCTCAAACCAGCACACTGGCAGGCATTGAGATGTTGATCCAAGTGTGTGTGTCTCCACCGCACCAGCAGCCCTACTGAAAAGGTGAATTGTTAAGCAATGGTAAAGGTTATCAGGAGTGAAAATACTCGCACAAATCAGCATGACAAAAACACAGATACTACTGAATGAGTCAAATCAAGATCAAAACTGCCTCATCTTTAAAATCAGCCTCTTCCAATGTCCCTTTCCACTTCAGGACCCGTCCCTGGGTGGGCGGCCGGACCAGAGCCTCTCGGAAGGGGAAGGCATGTGCCCGGGCCAACTGTACGGCTGGTGTGTGGTCCTGGGTAAAGCCTTCCCTTGATCTTTGATGGGACACACGCTCTTCGATGCAGGCAGCGTAAAGCTGCTATTCATAGGAGCTATTTGCACGAAGTATCCGACTGCATGGTGACTAGAGGTTAACAATCCCACGACCTAGAGTTTGCAAGTGTGTTGCTCTGCAAGTCTTAGGGTGGAAGAGGGCGTAGCTGTGACTGGGGACCATGGCTGGGAATAGGCCTTGGAGAAATGGCTTCCTCTGAGTGAGGTACAGCAGCTTTGCCATATGATCAGAAAGTCTTCTTTCCCATCTTACCTTTATTGTGCCTGAATTCCCTTTCCTAGTCACCAGCCCTCCTCCCTGCACCCTACCCCAATATTTCATTCTGGACTGAAAAAAATCCACTTACCCCTCAATGAAAAAGTTTCTACATTTAATAAAGAGGGTGGATTATTCTTTAAATTCTTTAAAAGCTGGCTTTCAGATTAAGGAAGGAAACTGTCGAATAATAAAGAAATAGTAGAAACTGAACGGACCACGACATTTTAGTTCCTTACTACCTGAGATTTTAGTAATATTTAAAGTCCTTTAAAGTAATATTTAAAGTTGGAATATTTTATAGGAAAACAAGTTCACTTCTTACTCCCTAAATTCATTGAAATTCAGAAAAACAAGGACAAGCATATCTAACACTTGTCTAAAAGGGATTATTAGGTCTTTTCTAAAGGGTATCTGGGAATCCTTAAACCATGCAAGTGGCCCTTATGTTTCACAAGGCAGCCACTCACTAGTTATTTGCCTCAAGCTAGAGATTTCTTAAAATTCCTTGTAAAATCGGACAGGTGCAGGTTGAGACAAGTGGCATTTAGCAATTTGACTGTGGAGCACATTTTCCAAGACTAAAAATGATGGCAAATGTGTATACATGATGCTTAGAGAATGCTATCCAACTGAGCTTTTTGGGATGAAGGAAATGTTTTCTACCTACGCTGTCCAATACGGTGGCCACTAGCCTCATGTGGCTGGGATGACCTTAATTAAATTTAAATTTAAATATTCACCTTGATACTGCAGTTTGAGACTCTGCTGGTGTTACTTTGTCATTGCTCTTCATGGTTTAAAGAGGTAATAAGATTGAGGGAATAGGGCTGTAAACTCTACCTTGTAGTTAGTAGCACTTACTTTGTGGATTTCCTTTTAGATTACGACTTACTAATGATTCCAAAGTAGGAAAAGAAAGTGTTCTTTGTTTAAATATGGCCATTTAAGAAAATTGTTGCTACCATTTCCTAGCTGACTTAAATACTTTAACCTATCATTCATTTTTTTTTCAGGGATAAATTTGTTTCAGATATAGCCAATGATGGGGAGTCATGCCTCATGGGTCGGACAGGTTTCACATGAGAGAATGTTGACATATTTATTGGCTACCAGTGGGTATAATAAAATGGGCAAAATGAACAGGGGATAAGGTAGTTCATGTAGCATGGAGTCCCATTATTTTGCAATATGAAAAACCCTCATCTTATTGCAGATCAAAAAGCATTTCTCAAATTCCCCAAACAAACATAAATAAGAGAAGAAACATAAAACTACATAACTCCATGAAATAATGTTCAGCAGCATTGGGAAATGTAATGGTTCAGCATTAAGTCATTAGATTGAACAGAATCAGTGCATGAAGAAGTCAAAAGTTATAAGAAACCAATTGTCTGCTTCTATTTGCAATTATTTTTCATCCCTACGTGGAGAGGCCTGTCTGCCCCAGAAGCAGCATACCACACGGATTCTGGATGCCATGGGGACACGAAGGCTGTATGTGAGAAATGTGTGCCAGTCCCACTGCTCAGAGGAGATTCCTGCCACCAAGGGAATTTGGATTTGAATCGCTGTTGACAATATGAGGTGAATAGAGGATGAAAAATTAAGGGAAGGAAAGTTCTTTGGAATGGAGTAATCCAGTAAGGAATTCAACAATGACAACAGCAGCGACACGCACACACGTACTCTAAGACATGTGAAATAAAAATCAGGCTGTGCTGAGAAAAATAGTTTCTTAGACTTCCCATCATAAATGAATTTCATGTTATAATCAAAAGAATAGAGGAGACAATTATTTCTCATATTTTGACAGAAATTTAATAGTTGATTTCCCCCAGTAAGACTTTTCTAAAATCTCTTTTAAAAGATCCTTGGGAATAAATCATAAATAGGTGGAATTAATTCAAGCATGTTATACGAAATACAAAATGGAAAGAAATATCTGAATAATTCATTTCATGAGCAGTTTTTTCCTGAAATCTCTATAGAGTCACCTTTATTTCTTTCATTGACATTAGGTGTTCATACACCATAACTTACATACATCAAACTTACAGATAAGCCAGTGAATGTGGCTGTGGCATCTTAATGTGGGAATCAACTTTACCTTATATTTTCATCTCTGTTTCCTTGTAATATGAAAATTAACCAGAAGCAATTACTTTATGAAGTAAGCTTATTTCTGTTATCAAATACAAGAAGACTAGAAATCTCTATTTTGAATTCTTTTTCTATCATGGTTAAAAAAAAAAAAACAACACCTTAAACTTACTATCTTAACCATTTTTTTTTTAAGAGAGGGAAGGAGAGAGGGCAGTGGGACAGAGGGAGGAAAGAGAGAATCTTACACAGACTCCATGCCCATGGAGGAGCCCGATGTGGAGCTTGATCTCACAACCCTGAGCTCATGATCTGAGCCAAAATCAGGAGTCAGATGCTAAACCAACTGAGCCACCCATGGGCCCCCATCTTAACCATTTTTAAATGTACAGTTCAATAGTTCTAAGTATCCGTTGCACTGTTGTGCAACTCTCAGACTTCTTCATCTTGCAAAATTGAATTCTGTATTAAATTAAATATTAAATACTAATGCCCTTCCTCTTTTAGCCCACCTTTCTATTTTTTGTTTCTCTTATTTTGACTACTTTAGATATTTAATATGAGTAGAATCATACAGCATTTGTGCTTTTGTGACTGGCTTATGGCCCTTAGCACTAATGCCCTTGAGATTCATCCATGATATGGCACGTAACTGAATTTCCTTTCTAAAGGCTTCATAATATTCCGTAGTATGTATATACCACATTTTCTTTATTCATTCATCTACTGATGAATATTTGGGGTGCTTATACCTCTTGATTACTGTGAATAATGCCACAATGAACGTGGATGTACCAATATCTTTTTGAGATCCTGCTTTGCATTCTTTCAAATATATACCCAGAATTAAGATGACTTGATCATATGGTAATTCTATTTTCAATTTTCTGAAGAATCGTCATACTGTTTTACATAACAAGTGCACCATTCTACATGTCCACAAGGGTTCCAATTTCTTCACATCATCACCAGCACTATCTATAGTGTTATCTATCTATATAACTATCTATTCTTTTCGATAGTGGTCATCCTAATGGGTGTGAGATGATATTGTGGTTTTGACTTGTATTTTTCTTACGTCTAGTGATGTTGAACATCTTTTCATATGCTTATTGGCAATATATATGTACAATTTGTGTATCTTCTTTGGAGAAATGTCTGTTCAATTCATTTGCCCATTTTTAAATCAGGTTATTATTTTGCATTTGAGCTGTACAAAGTCCTTATATACTCTAGGTATTAACCCCTTACTAGGTATGTGATTTGCAAATATTTCCCTCATTCTAAAAGCTGTCTTTTTGCTTTGTTGATTGTTTCCTTTCATCCATAGAAGTTTTGACGTCCTTCTATTTTGTTCTATTTTTGTTCTTTTTTCCAGGGCTTTTGTTGTCATATCCAAAAAAACATTGCCAAGTCCAATGTTTTGCAGCTCTGTTTTCTTTAGGAATTTTAGGTCTTACATTTGTGATTTAATTTTTGTATATGCTGTAAGGATCCAAATTTAGTCTTTTTGCCTATGGATATCCAGTTTTCCCAATACTATTTATTGAAGAGATTGTCCTTTTCCCATTGTGTAGTTTTGGCACCCTTGTCAAGAATCACTTGGCCATATATGCAAGGATTTATTTCTGTGCTCTCTATTCTGTTCCATTGGTTTATATGTCTGTCATTATGCCAATATCATACCATCTTGATTACTGTTGTCTTGTACTATATTTTAAAATGAGGAAGTATGAGTCTTCCAATTTGTTCTTTTCCAAGATTGTTTTAGCTATTCAATTAGTTATTAAAGGATACTTATGTTTCCTTATAAATTTTAGGATTTTTTTTCTAGTTCTACAAAATTGTCATTATGATTGTGATAGGGATTGCATTAAATCTGTAGATTGCTCTGGGTAGTACGGATATTTAAACAATATTTAATATTTTTAGTCTTTTGATTCATAAGCATAGAATGTCTTGCCACTTATTTGCATCCTCTTCAATATCTTTCAGTAGTGTTTTAGTGTTTTCAGTGTACATTTCTCTCACCTCCTCAGTTAAATGTTTTCCTAAGTATTTTATCCTTTGGTGCTATAGTAAATGGGATTGTCTTCTTAATTCCTTTTTAGATTGTCCTCCTCTGAATTCATAAGTAGACAACTTAATGTTCTAATATAAAAACAAGAACTGACCATCTTAATTTTTTTTTACCACCTAGGCAAGAAGTCAGAATAAAGCACATTATATTATCACCAATTTGTCTTCTGTTCCTGAAGAACTGGTTCTCCTGACTATAACATGGGAAAGACATTTTAAAGAATATTTCGTGGGGATTGTTGCATACTGGAGGACAAGCACTATTATCATTTTCTGTAAAAACTGTATTAAGAATCAGGAATCTTATTTATTTATTTATTATTTATTTTTTGTATATTTTTTTAATTGGAGTTCAATTTGCCAACATATAGCATAACACCCAGTGCTCATCTCATCAAGTGCCCCCCTCAGTGCCCGTCACCCTGTTACCCCAACCTCCCACCCACCTCCCCTTCCACTGCCCCTTGCTCGTTTCCCAGAGTTAGGGGTCTCTCATGTTCTGTCTCCCTCTCTGATAATTCCCACTCATTTTCTCTCCTTTCCCCTTTATTCTCTTTCACTATTTTTATATTCCCCAAACGAATGAGACCATATAATGTTTGTCCTTCTCCAACTGAATCTAACTAAAAAATGTTTTTCATTCTAACGTGGTAAAAAACATAGACTCTCTGAAAAACATGATATTGAATTAACCATTCTATAGCAACAAAAATGTTAAATGAATATGTAAAATAGTGGAACATATACATGTATACTTTACACTCATGTTGCAGCTATGCATATCAAACTGTTGTTAATTTTTTTCTGAATTAAGACTGCAAACCTGTTTTAAAGGTATACAGAAATTTCTAATAAAAAACATTCCAGGATACACACACACACACACACACACACACACACACAAGTACTTACTGAGTTTCTACTACGTGCCACTGAATAAGTTAGACTAAGACCTATTTCTAGCATGGTTCGTTCAGTATTGATGGCAGAGAGAGAAAACAAACCAGCAAGTAAATTATCTGAATAAGACGGATGATAAATTCAGATTGTAAATTCATGACAGAAATAATGTAGGGGTATTAGATAAAGAGAGACTGCGGATGGGGGGGGAGGTAATTGATTTGGGTGGGTAGGAGCAGTTTTTCTTAGAGAGAATTCTAGAGGAGACAGAATGAAAGGAAAGAAATGGCCATGTCAAGATTTGGGGTCAGGATGCTCATCTGCACAGGGAAATGAGTAGAAGTGCCAATCTGCAGGCATCATGACTCTGGCATGTTCAACATGAATGAGTTCCGTGTTGCTGAAGTTAAGTAAGAGAAAAGAATGGCAGGAGTTGAGATTAGAATGAGAGAGGGCATTCATTTTATTCAGGGCTTTGTGGACCATAAATGAGGGGTCTGAATTTTAAGTGTAATCAGGAGCCAGTGAAGGGTTCCCTTCCTTGGGAATGAAATGGTAGGAGCCCCACGTTCAAAAGTGCTGGCCACTAGACAGAGAATAAAAGCTGAGAAGAGAGGAAGCAGTTGGGCAGGTACAGTAATCCAGGCAGGAGCTGACGGTGGCTTGGATGAGGCTGGGCCATAGATCTCACGAGATGGCAGCCTGTCCAAATAACATACAGCAAAATCAATGAAGAGAAAAAGTAAGAAACCTAGGTGATTTATGGGGCATACCAGTGCTTTACTAAATGAGCCTCATGACTTCCCTTTGAGTTAAACTTAGAGATTCCATCCTAAAAATTACTTACAAATAATTATCAAACTTGTTTTACAGGAAGATAAGAGAAAGAAAAACCCATTTAAAAGAGGCAAATTAAAAATACTTTTACTACGTTGTACATAGAAGAGTTATGTTTCCCACCGAAACCGACAGAAACAAATATTTTTACAGGAAATTGATTTAATTGAAGCAATTGTTAGGCGTTGCAAATATGTTTGGTTCATGCCACAGTTCCCGGGAATTTATAAATGGGTTCAGAATGTTGTTCAGGCACCAGAAAATAAACCTCCAAGCTATTTACTACCTCCATGATATATAAAGTTTGCAGTTTTGATTTTGTGTGATTATGTTCAGCAATGGTGACCTTTAGAGGCAACAATATTGAAGTGTAATGAGGAGATGTTTGATCACTGATATACAATGAAGAGTTGGTGCTACTTCCCCATTTCTTCCTGGAATTCGTGAAATTCAACTGACAGGCTTTAACCTTTAGACTGCTGAAGTTATAAAATGTATAGGGATTTAGGCTGTTTATACAACACGTTAGATATATGAAATTTTTAGACACTGTAGCTTCTTTTATCATCTGGTAAAATGATTTTGTATATTTAATAATACCAGTCACTGGTAACCATGACAGGCTGCACTCAGGTATATCACAAAATATATGAAGCACAGGTTGATGAAAGTAAGAGTGGAGGCCAATGAGGAAAATAAATAGAAAGTGGGTATTCTCCTCAGACCCGGTGTTTTCAAACAGATGAATAAGGCTCCTCTACTCTTTCCTTCCTTTCTAGGCCAGCAGAGAAGCGAGTGAGAGATAACTCTAGGCCTGCTTCCTAAAAATTTACTGAACTCAAAAATGTTTTAAGTATCAGAAACCTAAGTGTGAGGGGCTAACGGAGTAGGCAGGTTGAACCTTCTTTGGAGGTGTAATTAGTGATGAGAATTTTGGTGATGCAGAAAGGAAGCCAATGAGAACAGAAGCTCAGGATTTGTGACTCCAAAACTCTTCGAATTAATTTATAATAGCCAAGTAGTATCTCCGAAGGAAGTTATTCCTAATTCTTGTTTAGAAAACATGTTAGCAAATCATTCATTTCTTGGCTGATGCTACAAACACTAATTAATAATACAATCAGCCTCTCCTGAGTAACTATAGGATTTTAGTTCTCTGATTAGGAATTTATAGAGTATAGAGTAAGTACATGCCACTTCTAAGTAAGCTTGTAATTAAAAGAGTGTGTATTAGTGCTAGGAACTTAATTTTTAAGGAGGAAATAACTTATCCGAGGTATTTGTTTAACAACTGATATATAAAATAAGCAAACGACTAGAGAATTAAATACAGAAATTATTCTGGACATTCACAGGAATGAGAAATTTTCACCAAATCACAGTGTTCATGAGTCTTGCCTAGATGATGACCCCATGACAGCAGAATACATTTATTAAATACCTAGCTATATTTAAGGATTCCTGAGGTAAATCAACCAGTGTGGTCATTGGTCTCTAGGACAGTTTTGCTTGTTTGTTTATTCTTAGGACAAGGTTCTAGTTACTGGTACAGAACATAGCAGACACTAAGTTTTTATTGAATGAGGGAAGGAAAGATAGGAGATAAAGACTACTCAAGAAGAATTAACCACCTCAACAAATGACATGATTAAAGAGCTGACATTTTGTATTCCACATGTAAAAAAAGAAGGCAATGTGAATAGGATAGCATGGTTCCAAAAGAAAATCAAGTTCATTATACGTTTAGAACAGTTGGAACCAAGAAGATACCTTTGAAATCTCATTCAGCTGGATCAAGAGATGTTTGAAAGGAGGTGAAACCAAAATGTAAATAGAAGAAAGACCGTGATTTGTGGGACATGGAGGGAATTTCCTTGGCATGTTTTGCATATCCTTAGATTGGAGGCCTTTTAAAAGACATAGGTTCTTAGGGTCCCATATATAAAAAAAAAAGAGCTCACCTGCTAATATTTGAATGATGTATGATTTTTGATACCCTGTAGCAGTCAACACTAATTGCTGACCATTTAGAATGTAAATGTCTCTGAAAGCAGTTATTCCTGTCTTATCCTGAGGGACAGAAATCAACTGGCAAGAAAACGCTTTCAAAATTTATCTTACACTTTCTTCCCCATGACTCCAGCAGAAATGTACTCCGCCCATTGGAAAACTGGTTGGTTGTCTTATGGGGATGAATATCTTATAGTCTTACTTGACAGAAAACTCATGTGAGCCATCCATCATGCCTCCAATTGTATCCATTGTGAATGACTGTCTAAAAGTGTTTTTCAGACTGTGCTGTGAGGGCACTTCAGCAGTGGTTGGGATGGAAGGGATGGTGAGCCAATAGAGCTCCTTGTGACTTTCTTTGGTAAGAAAAGTTCCACTTCTTAAAACTGCATTTGACAACATACTTCTGGTGCTGAAATAAAAGTTAGAACATGCCAATATATAAAGAAATATCTGCTTTGGTTCACTTTGTAGGCTGAGGGGCATATACAGGGTTATTTTGGTATAGACTACTCTCTATAGCCTGATTTCTTTTCAACATTCAAAATTTTAAATGTTGCTTTGAGTATCAGAATTTGAAAGTTCAGAAAAATTTTCAAGAGCAAGGTTTGATCTTGGTTTTGGGGATTGCATAGAATTTGGAAGGCCCTCTTAAGAATAGAACACAGAATTATAAAAAAATTCCTAGGGCTTCTAACAGATTGTTATTTATTTATTTATTTATTTATTTATTTATTTATTTATTTGAGACACACAGAGAGAGGCAGAGACACAGGCAGAGGAAGAAACAGGCTCCCTGCGGGGAGCCCGATGTGGGACTCGATCCCGGAACTCTGGGATCACACCCTGAGCTGAAGGCAGATGCTCAACCACTGAGTCACCCAGGCGTCCCTTGAACAGACTATTCGAAGGGCCCATGGAACTGAGAGGTCCTGAGTCTTCATTAGCTTTGTAGTAAAACATCCTCTGACTCAGATACATAGAAAGAAGGAATGTTACTATGAGTCTGTATCTTTTAACATGCCCTTGATTTATGACAATTCCAGGAAAACAGGATAGCTCTGCAATAGCAACCAGATTTAATCTTTTTTAATTCTAAAGATTAGAAGAGGAAATTCACTAAACATGAAATATATTTTTAAATGACCATAAGTCGTAAGGCATAGCTATTTATCGAGGAATTACATGGAAGAGGTTGGGAAATGTTCAAATAATATCACATACCAGTGAGAACCAGAGGCAATTTAAAGGCTTTGTATGCTATGATAATGGAACAATCATGTTCCATTATTATTTTAATTAATATTTATTGAGTACTTAGTTTCTACCAAACACTTTGCATACGTTATTTCAATTGATCCTCATGTTGGTCAACGACATAGGTACTTCTATTGTCCCACTTTATAGATGAGGACACTGAGGCATGGAGAAGTTAAGCATTCACCTGTGGTGGTTCAGGGACTTGAACTGTCTGACCCCAGGGCCTACAGTCTATATTCAGTGCCAGTATGCCATATAATTAATAAGGCAACTACAAATTGATAGTCAGTAAGGCTGCCATGCAAAATACTATCAACTGAGTGGTTAAGCCACTCAAAAGTTTAAGTTCTCACAGTTTTGGAGACTGGAAGTCCAAATCAAGGTGTTGGCAGGGTTGCTCAAGGGGTGCAGTGAGATATCTCCATTGGGGGTGCGGATGACTGCTTTCCCATGCCCTCTCCTTTGACACAGAAAGAGAGACAACTCTCTGGTCTCTCTACTTGTAAGAACATTGATCCTATCAGATTAGGGCCTCATGTTTATGACCCCATCTAACCTTCATCACTTCCTTAGGCTCCCTCTCCAAATACAGCCACACTGATGGTTGGAGCTTTAACATCTACATTTCGAGGGGACATGAACCCCTCAGTCCAGGACAGATGATATCACTGAATTTTTACAAAACAGTGACTATCCGAATTCATTGCATCTTGGTCAATCGTATAAGAACGACCGTTTACATGCCGCTCTCTCTTCCAACTCGCATGGAGGCTACTTCTATCTTCCATCCAACCAACTCTTCCCTCCAGAGCACGTCCGCTGTCCTGGACACAGGGCTCCTCCTGCTGACTGCCAGAGACACAGTGACCATGTGATTTCAACCCAGTTGACTCCTTATACCTTTTCCAGTAGGAAGCAGGAAGAGATGTGGAGCCCTGGAGGACACTCTTCCCATCTATTCACCTTTACCTTTGACTTCTCACAGTTCTGATAGTTCCACTTCAGATAACATTTCTAATCTGTATTCACACTCTACCCGATTGTCTACTTCCTTCTTCTTTACCATTTTTTAAAAGATTCTATTTATGTATTTATTTGAGAGAGAGAGAGAGAGCCCATGAGCAGGAGGCAGAAGGATAGGAGGCCAAGGGGGAGGAGGGGGGAGCAGCAGGCTCCACACTGAGCACCGAGCTCCACTCGGGGCTTGGGGCTTGATCCCATGACCCTGAGACATGACCTGAACTGAAATCTGCTCCACCAACTGAGCCATCCAGGTGCCTCTTTTCAGCTTTTTTTTTTAATTTATTAATGTGTGTGTGTGTGTGTGTGTGTGTGTGTGTGTGAGAGAGAGAGAGAGAGAGAGAGAGAGAGAGAGAGAGGCAGAGACACAGGCAGAGGGAGAAGCAGGCTCCATGCAGGGAGCCCGACGTGGGACTCGATCCCGGGACTCCAGGATCACGCCCTGGGCAGAAGGCAGGCACTAAACCGCTGAGCAACCGGGATCCCCAATATTGCTGATTTCTATTCATGGTGAGAGCTATGTAGTGTTTCATCAGCTGACAGTTTGCATTTTGGTTTTGTACTTTTTAAGAAGAAAAAAAGTTCTTTTCATTGTGACAGGTTACTTATCTACTTTAACTGGACACTTTTCTTTCGAAGTGACCTCAAATGAGATGGACTTTGATTATGGGAACTCCAAATGAATGTCTCAGAAAACCTAATGAACAATAAAACTAAGCATTTATATATTTTAAAGCATTAAAAGACTTACCCATACCGATGACTTTTAAAAAGACCTTACAGATTCTCTCACAGTTGATATGTATCACATATTATATTTTATGTGTTATGTATATGATATTATACATTTGAAGTCTTACAACCACTCAAAACATGAGCACACCTTTAGTTTAGTCAGTACAAATGGTATTGGTAACTTTTTGAGGAACTCAGCCCTGGCTAAATGGATTTTGCTCAAATTTCTCAAATCATCCTCAAACTCAGACACATTTAAGAAACCAGAAATGAAACAGGATGAAAAGAACTTGATGGAAATTAAGATAAATTGATTTCAAACTACCTTAATAGGATACTTGACATTATAATTTCCTAAGGCCTTTCACCTGACACCATTTCTTTTCTTTTTTCTTTTTTTTTTTTTTTACCAGCTAGGAAAAAAGATTTAAGATACATTTATGTTTGTCACTCTGATTCATTTCTTCTACTCATTCAACAAATACTACACATCCATTAGGTACTAGGTATTATACTAATTTCTGGGACTATGTAACAAAGAACCAGATAGATGTTAATTATACACTGAAAGGAAAAATAAAAACAACCAAACCTGAATTAGCTATAGTCCAGTTGGGACTTGCCCATACAGAGAGAAAAATACAGTCTTCGGTGTTTTGAAAGAAAAGTTTTTATTCAATTATGATTTTTATTCCATTTCAGGCACCTTCTCATGGGTGATGTGGAAAGAGACCAATACAACTTGTCTAAAATTTTTCTCTGATATACAGATTTCTGTGTCTGCCTCTCTCCTCTCCCCTCCCCATATATACTTCGTAACTTTTAGCACCAAATTTAGGAACTGAAGCAAATTATTTATTCCAGCTCTCTCATTTATATAGATTAAATAAATGAGGCTCAGTGAAGCTCTATGACTTGCCAAGTCATATGGTATTGCTTAAAAGTAGCAGGGGTCAGGGTTGAACCAGTCTAGCTGAAGCCCAGGCCTGGTTTGGGATATGAGTGCTACTTGACATTTCCAGGGTGACTGTTCCCTCTGTCAGTTGAGTTTTACCATCACTGCTGGAGGTGGTTGGAAACGTATAGGCACTCTCCTCATTTATTCTCTGCACCCTTATCGCTCCGTTTTCCACCTTGCGTTTGTCCTTCCTTTGCTCCATAGAGAGCCTAACTTCTTGATCAGCGAACCATCTGATATCAAAGCTTGTTTGACCAGACATATCAGTCCTCAGCTTATTTCAATTGGGAAATCCTACTGGTTGAAGAGAGGTGCCAGGACATAAGGAAATGATAGGTCGAAAGATAAAACTATTTAGTGCTCTAACATCTGGGTAGAGAAACTAACCTTCCATCACTTGAGAGATGGGAAATCATTTCTCTAGGACATTAATTTGTAGAAACTGGGGTATTTTTCCTTTATGTATATCAATAGAGGATGTAAACACACATATCTTTACATAAATTACATGTTTTGCATTTTATATAATGTCTTTTATTTTTAAATTAAGAAGAGAAATCTA